>NC_142753.1:1125000-1382500 GCF_051943395.1 Hippocampus bargibanti | reverse complement strand
TTTTTGGTGGCGGCTCTTCTAACGCGCCTCTTGCAGGTGGCGACGACGGCACGCTGCGCTTCTGGGAGGTGAATTCCTCTCGCTGCGTCAAGGTGGTCCAAGTGGGCGGAGCCGTCAAGTGCGTGCGTTGGAACCCCAACCCTTCCGTGTGTCTGGTGGCCGTCGCCCTGTAAGGACACGCCCCCTCCGCCCGGCCACACCCCCCTCGGGCAAAGCGGCTCTTTGAAGGCGCCGCGCTCTCTCCGCAGGGACTCGCTGGTGTTGATCGCGGCGCCGGCGCTGGCGGAGCGACAGGTGCTTTCATCCTCGGAACGCCTGCTCGCCGCTTACCGGGAGTCCGAGCCTGCGGAGAGCGCCGGCTCAGCGGGGCCTGTGAGCTGGAGCGACGCGGACGGCGAGGAGCAGCGGCAGGGCCTGCGCCTGAAAATCCACCATCCCAAAGTGCGACGCTCAATTTTTTTGAAGCGCAACGCCATCTTTTATAATAATAATAATAATAATAATAATAATAATAATAATACTACATTTCATTTGTAAGCGCCTTACAAAACTCTCAAGGTCACTTTACAGTCACTGAATCAGTTTTTCCGTGGGTGAGCAGCGGCAGCCACACGCACCAGCGTTCACTCAACCCGGAAGTAACTCGGATAGATAGAAAGCGAGCCAGGTAGCTATTAGATAGCGAGCTAGGCCTTCACTCAACCCATAAGTAACTCGGATAGAAAGCTAGCTAGCGAATAGACAGCTAATTAAATAGCTAAGTAAGTCGGACAGAAAGCTAGCTAGCTAATAGATAGCTTACAGATAACTAGCTAGGCCTTCACTCAACCCGGAAGTAACTCAGATAGAAAGCTAGCTAGCTAATAGGCAGATAATATGATAGCTAAGTAACTCGGTTAGAAAGCTAGCTCGCTTCACTCAACCCGGAAGTTAGCTAGGCCTTCACTCAACCCAAAAGTAACTCAGAACGCTAGCTAGCCAGCCAGCTAGCTTGCCAATAGATAGCTAGCTAGCTAATATATAGCCAGCTAACCAGCCAGCTAGCAAAATAGCTAATACTAATAATAAAAATAAATTTTATTTGTAAGCGCCTTTGACAACCTGGCTCCCCGCAGGCTGTCAAGCAGCTGGCGTGGCACGCCAAAGGCGACTACCTGGCCTCAGTCATGCCGGACCACTCCAGCCATCAGCAGGTGTTGATCCACCAGCTCAGCACCAGACGCAGCCAGAACCCCTTCCGGCGCAACAAAGGCCTAGTCCAGTGCGTGTCCTTCCACCCAGTGCGGCCCTACTTCTTTGTGGCCACACAGCGCAACGTCCGCATTTACAATCTGGTCAAGCAGGAGATGAGCAAAAAACTGCAGGCCAACTCCAAATGGATCTCCAGCATGGCGGTCCACCCGGGAGGTGAGCCCGTACAGTCATACCTCGGTTTACGGAAACCCCTTGGCTGACGAACTTTTCGGTTTACGAACGTTAAATTCACGAGAATTTAGCCTTGGCATACAAACTATTTTTCGGGATGCACACGGAGCGCCACAGTCAGTGATGTGTCGTTCGCGAACGAGCCCGTTCTCCTAGCAAGGAAATGGCAGCCAACTTCTTTTTGTCTTCAATTCCCCGCCCCCAGTCTTCGGTTAAAGCCACGTGATTGGTCAAGAACGCAGCAGGTGGGTGGGTGGGGGTACAGAAACACAGCTGCAAACATTAAAGGTATAGATAGATAGACAGAGAGAGAGTGAGGCCATTCTCCAAACAAGAAAATGGCAGCCGACTTTTTGTCCTCTATTCCCCGCCTCCAGTCTTCGGTTAAAGCCACGTGATTGGTCAAGAACGCAGCAGGTGGGTGGGTGGGGGTACAGAAACACAGCTGCAAACATTAAAGGTATAGATAGAGAGAGAGTGAGGCCATTCTCCAAACAAGAAAATGGCAGCCGACTTTTTGTCCTCTATTCCCCGCCTCCAGTCTTCGGTTAAAGCCACGTGATTGGTCAAGAAAGCAGCGGTGGGGGGAGGGGGGTACAGTAACACAGAGTAACACATTAAACAGTATAGGCAGACGACAGCGTGAGAAAATGGATAGAAAATACAGTGAAATTTGGACTCGTTTCAACTTCATTGATAGTTCAAAGGCAGAGTGTAGACTGCAAGGTTAAAATATCCCATCAATCAGGCTCTACAAATAACCCGCACAAGCCATCTGTACACTTGATGCAAAAAGCTATCAACCCAGATAAACAGAACACAATTGATGAGGAACTAGGTAAAATTATAGCAGAGAAGGCACGACAAGTTCACTCGAATATCGTCAAGAGGCAACCTGGAAGTTCGTCATCCATTGATGATTTCAAGGCTAGCCACGGATGGTTTGAGAAATTTAAGCGGCGTACGGGGATTCGTAGTGTCATTCGTCACGGTGAGGCAGCCAGTTCTGACGGTAAAGCTGCCTAAGCTTACAAGGAATCATTCCTCAAGATGGCCACTCCATTCCATCAAGCCATCAACGACAATCACAAAGGTAAATAAAATGACTTTATTATGCAGTACAGTTTATTTATTTAATTACAATAACATCGCACATTTATCATACATAAAATAAGGTCTATTTTGTGTAGTTTTAAGGCTTATTTAGTAGAAATTCCTGTTTTATGGGGACCAGGGTACCGATTATTCTCATTTTAATGGTTTCCTATGGGAAATTAATTTTTGGGATACACACTTTTCACCTTAGACAATGTCTGGGAACCAATTAAGTACATAAGCCAAAGTATCACTGTACTCCGTGTAGTTTTAAGGATTCTTTAGTAGAAAATGATGTTTTATGGGGACCTGGGAATGGATTTTTGTCATTTTAATGGTTTCCTATGGGAAATTAATGTTTGCGATACACACTTTTCAACTTTACATACTATGTCTGGGAAACAATTAAGTTTGTAAGCCAAGATATCACTGTATTTTGTGTAGTTTTAAGGCTTATTTAGGAGAAAATCATCTTTGATGGGGACCTGGGAATGGATTATTCTCATTTTAATGGTTTCTGATGGAAAATTAATTTTTGGGATGCACACTTTTCGCCTTACACACTGTCTGGGAACCAACAATTTGATCGCCGTCTGTCTTGCTCGCAGGTGATCACGTGATCTGCGGAAGCTACGACTGTCGACTTGGCTGGTTTGACCTTGACCTTTCCACAAAGCCTTACAAGATGCTTCGGTAAGTAGTGTCCTGCAGGTGCCCGCCGGCGCTTCCTGGTTAGCTGTCACGGCGCCGCCGCTTCCTGTCCGCAGGCACCATAAGAAAGCAGTGAGGGCGGTGGCTTTTCACCGACTGTACCCGCTTTTCGCCTCCGCGTCCGACGACGGCACCGTCATCGTCTGCCATGGCGCCGTTTACAAGTAATGGCTGCCGCCTTCACAAAGATTCCCAGCGGCGCGCTAAATTGGGCCTTCTGCTTCCCTTCCAGTGATTTGCTGCAGAACCCGCTCATTGTTCCGGTGAAGGTTCTGAAAGGTCACATGGTCACCCAGGAGCTAGGCGTACTAGACGTGACCTTTCACCCCACGCAGCCTTGGGTCTTTTCCTCCGGTTCGGACGGCACCATCCGCCTCTTCACCTAGTGGACCGCCCACCTGTCAATCATTGATGGCTTTTCTAATAAATGTTTTTTTTTTTGTTTTTTTTCGCCTTTGAAGGCTCCGTTTTTTTCCGTTCCGTCGCAGTGGAAATGCTCTGTGCTCAATAATAATAATAATACACTTCATTTCTAAGCGCCTTTCAAAACTCTCAAGGTCACTTTACAGTCACTGGATCAGTTTTTCTGTGGGTGAGCGCGGCAGCCACACGCGCCAGCTCACTCAACACTGAAGTAACAAAAATAGATAGAAAGCTAGCTAACGAATAGACAGCCGATAGTTAGCGAATAGATAGCCGATAGCTAGCGAATAGATAGCCTATAGCTAGCGAATAGATAGCAAATAGCTAGCGAAGCTAGACACTTAGCTAACTAGCTTCTAGATAACGCTCGACACTTCGGGTCGAGCGTACGCTGGCGCGCTTTGGCTGCCGCTGCTTGCCCGCGAAATGTTTTTAGCCTCTTTTTCACCTCTTTTTAGCTTTTTATGGTTCCCGAACCTCTAGAAATACCAGACAGTCTCCAGACGAACGTTGGCTATCGATTCATCTCATGATTCCGGTCGCTTATCCGGATCACAGACGAAGCCGCGTTCCCATCTCCACCCACCTGTTCCCGCTGTTGAGGGTTAACCTGACCGCTGCCTCTCTCTGGATGTTGCTGGTGGATATCATGTCGCTTCTCCATCAACCTGTTGGACGGCGACAGTACTCTGCGGCGGAGCTGATGAAAATCCGCTCCAAATGGACGAACGTGCCACCGGCGATTCTCCACTTCCCGGAAATCGCTCGTCGCCCTTTCGGGAGGTATATCCACCGCGGATCACGTCGAGGCTTTCACCTCCCTGTGGTCATCCGTCCGCCAGCCGCACAGAAGGAGCAGCCGCTCTGTCGATCACCGTATGTTAACCGGCCGGCTCGGCTCACTGAAGAGATCCGGCTCTTTTGGCTCCTAAATGGCTCTTTAGTTTTTTTTGTTGCATTTTATTAACTACCAAAGATCATGTAACATTATGTGAAAACCGAATTACTTGTGATAAAAAATACACTGTATCAGATATTTTTATTTATATGGCTTTATATATACAGTAAAGTCTCATTATATCGATATTCTCAGGAGTCGGAAAAAATATTGATATAACCGGACTATCGATATATCCGATCCTGTGCCAAACTGCATTAAAAGTGGGCAATAAATGGGGGATCTTCGATATGGCATGTAATTTTCTCCTTGAGTTCATGGATTGCGTATCTAGCATGCTTTTGTACTGTAGTCAGAATCAGAATACCTTTATTCGTCCCACAATGGGGAAATTTGCAGTCCACAGCAGCAATTGAAAAGTGAAGTGAAAAATAAAGTTATGCATTAAATAAAAACGTCATTTATTATTTTCATAACGCACTCTTGCAATAGTGACTGAGTAGCACTCGACATTGAGAAACCACAAACGCCAGCATGTACATACTGTATGAAAAACAGTGATTATTGCAAGCGATGAAGATTTCTTCATACAACACAATTAAATACATGCATGGAAAACAAAAACTGCAACGTTTACATTCCTCACGTTGATAAAGTATTCTGCGGCACGTCGAACTCTTTCACAATGGAGGATTTGCTTCTTGTTGGATTGTCCTCCACAGCCACTATTGCCTTGTACTTCGTTCCGACATCACAATTCTTGCGTTTCCCCATGGTTGAAATTAGTGTTGAACAACTGTACTGCATGTAAGAAGACTACAGTACGTTTCAGATGCTATTGCAGCAGTAATGAAAGATGTGAGCTCTGCTCCACCGTTTTTTATAGTGCTCGAGGATGACAGTGCAAGACACGGAAGCTGGTCACGTGACTGGGGGATCTTTAACATGGCATGTAATTTTCTCCATTTTTAATGACTACGTGTATTTCTTTTCTATAATTCAACCAATGCAAAATCACCACACTTCAGCAGACAAAACCATAAACATTGTCGCCAAAAAAACGATTGCATTCATATACATAACACTGCAACGTTTACATTACAGCATCGGTGTGGAGGATGCCATCATCTACCTCCTCCATACGGCGTTGCTGCACCTGGAGAATGCTGGGAGCACGGTGAGGATCACATTCTTCGATTTCTCCAGTGCCTTCAACACCATCCAGCCAAGTCTACTGGGGGACAAACTGCAGCATGCCGGAGTCGACCATCACCTCACATCCTGGATTACAGACTACCTCACAAACAGGCCACAGTACGTGAGGGTAAAGAACTGTGAGTCGGACAGGCTTCTCTGCAGCACCGGAGCGCCGCAGGGAACAGTCCTGGCTCCATTCCTCTTCACCCTCTACACCTCGGACTTCAACTACAACACCCCAACCTGCCACCTTCAGAAGTTCTCTGACGACTCAGCTATTGTCGGCCTCATTACAGAGGGAGACGATAGGGAGTACAGGGGACTGACAAAGGACTTTGTGGACTGGTGCCAGCAGAATCACCTCCAGATCAACACTGGCAAAACCAAGGAGCTGGTGGTGGATTTCTGCAGGAAACAATCGTCACCTGCACCATTGAACATCCAGGGTTCGGACATTGAGAGGGTGACCTCCTACAAGTACCTGGGTGTTACTCTAAACAATAAACTGGACTGGACAACAAACACGGATGCCCTAATCAAAAAGGGACAGAGTCGCCTCTTCCTCCTCAGGAAACTGAGGTCTTTTGGAGTTCAGGGGTCACTCCTAAAGACTTTCTATGACTCTGTGGTGGCATCAGCCATCCACTATGGCATTGTCTGCTGGTCAGGCAGCATCACCACCCGGGACAGAAAAAGACTGGAGCGCTTTGTCAAGCGGGCCAGTTCTGTCGTGGGCTGCTCGCTGGACTCTCTAGAGGAGGTGGGCAACAGACGGACGCTAGCTAAACTAAAAGCTATGACGGACAGCCCCTCCCACCCCCTCCTGCCCATCCTGACAGCTCTGGGTAGCTCCTTTAGCCAGAGACTATTACACCTGCGCGGAAAGAAGGAGAGGTACCGCCGCTCGTTCCTACCGACTGCTGTCAGGCTTCACAATTCCCAATGATCACATGTGAAAAAAAAAACAAAAAAAAACTGGACACTTGTAAATATGGGTTGTTGCAATATATCTAAATGCATTTCTTGATTCTGCACTATGTACAGTCTTGTTTATAGAACGGTTTTTGCACATCTACATTTGCACAGTATACAGTTGACATTTTTATTTTGTTATGCTTAGAATATCTTGTTTTCTATCCTTTCACTCCCACCCCAACCCCATCCCTCTTCAATTGCTGCTGTGGACTGCAAATTTCCCCATTGCGGGACGAATAAAGGTTTTCTGATTCTGATTCTGATTATTTCTTCTGCAATACGTACTCTTCCATCTTCTGCTTCCGCTTTTCACCTTTTAACACAAAAGATTCAATATTGTTTAACATTTCTAAACAATCTGATGCGTTTTCTCTCGACTAAGTAAGCTCGTAATTCCATAACACTTTGCAACGCTTGTGTCTTCGTTGGAATAGGTGTGTATGCAGTTGGTTCTTCATCCTCATCATTCTGGGAATCTTCTGGGGCATATTTGGCTTGAATTTCTGCTGCGATATCTGCATCTGACGAGCTTCGGAATGTGGCAATGACTTTATCAACTGCAACATACGATGATGCAATGTCGGCGACTTTTAGCTTTTCAGCCAACACCGCAAGAGGAATGTTGTCTTCTGTCTCTTTATCCTCTTCATCAGCTGCAGATGTTTCTTCACTGCTTTGTTCAAATTTGCAGTGACGGAAGCAGTTCTTGATGGTATTTTCGGACACCGTGCTCTGGAAATTGCCCTAATGGCATCCAAAACAGTCCATTCCAGCTCTTTCCCCTTTTCCATCGCTTTCATGACACCCTCTTGTAAAAATATTGTTCTATAGTGGACTTTGAGATGTTGAATGATTCCCCGGTCCATGGGCTGCATATGGCTTGTGGTGTTCGGTGGCAAAAACACCACCCTGATGCATTTCAGGTCGTAACTGTCTGGATTGGGATGGGCTGGACAGTTGTCGATAACCAAGCATATTTTCCTCTTCTCACGTCTGAGCTTCTTATCCCAGCTTTGAAGCCATTCATTGAAAATGTCTGACGTCATCCAAGCGCATTTGTTTGCTTTGTAGGTGACCGGCAAACTCTTCACGCCACTGAAGCACCTCGGTTTGTTTGCTTTCCCGATAACAATGACTTTTAATTTATCGGTACCAAGTCTTTCCTTTGTCACGTTTACCCCCGCGGCAATCTACATCTTTGTAGACATATGATTTGGCTGGCTGCAGCTTGTAAAACAAACCAGTTTCGTCAGCGTTGTAGATGTTGTCGGGTTTGTAATCCCTCAGCAGCTCTTGCGGTCTGCCATTGTGCCAGTCGTCAACTTGCTTCTGATCCGCTGTTTTGGCCTCTCCAGAAATTTTGCGTCGCTTCAGATCCTTCCGTTCTTTGAACCGATTTAACCAGCCTTTGGAGCATTTGAAGTGGTCATGGCCCAAAGTAGTGTTTCTGCCTTGGTCTGCAGCATCACTCCTGATACAGGGATGTTGTGGTTCCTCAATTGCCTCATCCAGGTAGCCACCGCGTCCTCAACATCAGGGTGTGCTGCCTTTCTCATCCTTTTTGATGCAGGGCCGAAGTCCAACGCTTCGTATGCTGTCTTTATTTTATCTTTACTCTTCAACCACGTTGATAAAGTATTTTGCGGCACGTCGAACTCTTTCGCAATGGAGGATTTGCTCCTTGTTGGATTCTCCTCCACTGCCACTATTGCCTTGTACTTTGTTTCGAGGTCACAATTCTTACGTTTCCCCATGCTTGAAATTGGTGTTGAACAACTGTATACTGTATAAGAAGATTACAGTACGTTTCAGATGCTATTGCAGCTCTGCTACACAGTGCAAGACACGAAAGCTGGTCACGTGACCAACGGTACAGCTTTCGCTAATGGTGGTACTGTATTGAAATCCTTAAGCAAATATCGATTCAGCTTAAGCTTCTTTTGTATCGATATAAGCAGACCAAATTGGCTGGCGTAAGATGAAAAGGGCACCGTAGTAACCGGATTATCGTAATAACCAGGTATCATACTAACCGGAACTAATTATACATAAAAGACTAGAAATTTGCCAGGACATGAAAATAGTATTGTAATAAACAGTACTAATAATATCGATATAACGAGACTTTACTGTACATGTATGTGCACAGAGAGCATCCACGAGCTTTGCCTGTGGTTACTCTGGTCTGATGATCAGCTGTCACGAATTTGCTTTTCATATTAATAATGCTATCATACCAACTAGTAAAATTGATAATAAATAACATAATGTGATAACATTTGTCCACCTGTCTACCCCCCTCCCCCTTTTAATCACTGCTGCTGTCTTTAATTCTCCCCTCCCTCCTCTACCACGGATCTTGACCAATCACGTGAGGGCGGGGAATAGAGGCAAAAAAATAAATCGGCTCCCATTTCCGGCTCCTTGTTGTTAGTCGGCTCTCTTCGTTCGCTTCAGAGATTCGGCTTTAAGAACCGGCTCGTTCGCGAACGACACATCAGTAGTAGGAAGCTTTACGTCTTTGTTGCGTTGGTCCAAAATGACGGAAAAGCGAATCACACCCGGACACGACGAGTGTGCGTACAGCAGCTGCTACTGGTAAACAACGACGCCCGTTCGGATTAATCGCCCACGTTTCATAAAGTGCCACGAATCAAATGGTTGAACGTTTCATGTTGATTGTTCTTCACTTGACCGAGTGCCGAGCGGTCCAAATTTGTAACATGGCCCGGGACCGGAGGGGGCCTGTAGCGGCCGCCGGGGGTCCCGTCTAGCCACCGTTGAGCTCCTCGATGGCAGACTGTCGTTTACATTCGGAAATCTCTTTGGAAATGGCGTCTTTCGTGATTTACAAGTGAGCAGCTTTGCGTTTGCTTAGCGACCGGAAGTTAGCGGGCCTCCGTAGCCCAAATGCGGAAATTCTGCGTCCGGTAAGGATGTGTCGTTCGCGAACGAGCCGGTTCGTAGACACGGATCTCTGAAGTGAACGAAGAGAGTCGCTTCCTAACAAGGAGACGGAATTGGGACCCGACTTTTTTTGTCCTCCATTCCCCGCCCTCAGTCTTCGGTTGTAGCCGCACGTGAATGGTCGATATCCGTTGTAGAGGAGGGAGGGGAGAATTACGGACACACGCAGCAGTGAGGAGAAGGGGGTAGACAATGGTGTACATCACATTATGCTGTTATTATTATTCAATTATGATATTTTTTTACTAGTTGGTATGATCGCATTTTAATATGAAAAGCAAATTAGTGACAGCTGATCATCAGACCACAGTAACCACCGGGAACGTGAAAGTTAGCATCCACCAACTCTGTGCACATATAAATCAAGCCATACAAATAAAAAAAAAATGTGATATTGAGTAATTCGTTTTTCACATAATTTTACATGATTTTTGGTTGTTAATTTAAGCAACAAAAAAAACAAAACAACAACTGAGGAGCCATTTGGGAGTCAAACGAGCCGGATCTTTTTAGCGAGCCGAGCCAAAAGAACCGGCTCTCTGAAAGAAGCCAGAGTTCCCATCACTAGTGTCCTGGGTCCGCTATCTATTTGCTGGCTATTGGCTATCTATTCGCTAGCTATTGGCTAGCTATTAGCTATCTATTCACTGGCTATTGGCTGTCTATTTGCTAGCTATTGGCTTTCTATTTGCTGGCTATTAGCCATCTGTTTATGAGCTGATAGCTATCTATTCGCTAGCGAATAGCTATCTATTCACTAGCTAGTGGCTAGCGATTTGCTAGCTATTAGCTATCTATTAGCTAGCTGTTTGCTATCTATTCGCTAGCTGTTGGCTATCTATTCACTGGCTATTAGCTATCTATTTGCCAGCTATTAGCTATCTATTCACTGGCTATTGGCTGTCTATCAGCTATCGATTCACTGGCTATTATCTAACTGTTTTCTAGCTAATGGCAATCCATTTGCTTGCTATTGGCTATCTATTCGCTAGCTATTAGCTATCTGTTCGCGAGCTGATAGCTATCTATTCAGTAGATATTAGTTACCTATTCGCTAGCTAGCTAGCTTTTTATTTGATTTCAGGGTTGAGCGAACGCTGGCGCGTGTGGATGCCGCTGCTCACCCACAGAAAAAAAACTGATCCTGTGACTGTAAAGTGACCTTCAGAGTTTTGAAAGGCGCTTACAAATGAAATGTATTTTTATTATAATTAAAACGGATTTGCAAGCACGACTCATGAAGATCGGCCGTGGCTACCTGTGGTCCGCTCTGTACTCTCAAGTTGCGCACATTTTTTCCACTCTGAAATTCTGCGGGCCGGATAAACACCCTTGGGGGTCTCTTCCGGCCCGCAGGCCGTATGTTTAACACCAATTTTCCAAACAAACAGGCAACTAACTTTTTTTTTTAACCAACGTGACTCGTTTCTTTTGTGCCGTTTGCTTTGCAGTGAAGAAAATGTGTGGAAGCTTTGCGACTCGGTCCGTTCGGAGAGAAGCGCGCCTCTCCAAGAACTCTTTGCCGTGTTCATCTCCAACGACAACCGAACGGTGAGCTCGCCGTTCAAGGGCGCCGCCTCAACATCTTTAAAGGACAATTGACACCATTTTTTGTTTTCTAACTGACATCAGAAGATAGCATCTAAAATAGCCAAAACTTTTTTAGTCAAAGGCAAAACACCAATAAAAATGACTTCAAGTCGCCCAAAACTGCTACTTGTGTGACATTAAGTGTATTAGCTAGCTATCTAGCTATTAGCTGTATAGCTATCGAGCTGGCTAGCTATCTGTTGGCTATCTATTAGCTATCTACTAGCTGGCTAGCTAGCTTTCTCTCTTTAGCTTTCTATTGGCTATATGGCGTTCTAGGTGGCTCGCAATCTGGTTAGCTATCTGTTGGCTATCTATTAGCTATCTACTAGTTGGCTGGCTTTTTATCTATTTAGCTATCTATTAGCTATATAGCTGTCTAGGTGGCTGGCTAGCTAGGTAGCTATCTGTTGGATATCCATTAGCTATCTACTGGCTGGTTAGCTAGCTTACTATCTATTTACTTCCGGGTTGAGTGAACACTGGCGCGTGTGGCTACCGCTGCTCACCCACAGACAAAATGATCCTGTGACTGGAAAGTGACCTTGAGAGTTTTGAAAGGCGCTTAGAAATGAAATTTATTATTATTATTATTATTATTAATGAGCTTGAAACTGGGGGCCAGCCAGCTAGCTAGCTAGCCAGCGTGTGTGTGCGTGAGAGTACTTTAGTTTCGCAGGCGTCCACCGTTTGCCTCAAATCGTTTCGTTCTTTTCCAAACGTCGTCTGAGCCCCAAAACCTCGTCCTCTTTGGCGTGCAGCTAACAAGCTACAAGATGTCAACATCAATGCAGATTGTTTGCACGCAAAACGTTGTTTAAACTTTCAAGATGAAGAGTTATGAACTTGCGTATGAATGACAGCGGTTATCCATCGCTAACTCCGGTTAGCTCCTGGTTCCAGCAACTGAATGTTTGTCCAATCGGTTTGCTCCACTATTATGACGATTGCTCTCTTTCACCACTGGAAAGCAACTTTCTACCCATTGTCAGGCTGAGAGGGTGACAGCGGTTATCCAAGCGGAGATTCGAGCACTCCGGGGAGCTCCTCGGCTGGCGCAAAAGTGCTCTGCTCCGTTGGAAATGGCTGCATGGTTTGTCCATTAAGGTTCACGATTCTGTTGGCCATCAGGTTCCTCTCTGGGAACAGAAGTCGGCAAGCGGAGAGCATCCCGTCATTTGGGTAGGACCACGGGACGGTTCACGCCGGGTCCGACCAGGTCCGCCCGGGTCCTTTGTCAGCTGTGGCGTCTCTGCAGGATTATCACGTGGTTCTCCTTCACGTTCCGGCCGGGTCCGAGGCCGCCGTTTACGACCTGGACTGCGTCCTGCCGTTTCCCTGCTCGCTGAAGCTTTACGCTTGGCGCGCCCTACGCAGCGACCGCGACATCCGGACCGCCTACCACAGGTAGCCACGCTTGATCTTCATGAGTCGTGCTTAGCTATTCGCTGACAGATAGCGAATAGATGGCTAATAGCTGGCGAATAGATAGCCAATAGCTATTAGCTAGCAAATAGATAGCTATTAGCTAGCGAATAGGTAGCTAATAGCTAGCGCATAGATAGCTATTAGCTAGCGAATAGATAGCTAATAGCTAGCAAATAGATAGCCACTGGCTGGTGTATAGATAGCTATTTGCTAGCAAATAGATAGATAGCTAATAGCTAGCGAATAGATAGCTATCTATTCACTAGCTATTCGCTAGCTATTAGCTAGCGAATAGATAGCTAATCACTAGCAAATAGATAGCTATCTATTCGCTAGTTATTAGCTAGTGAATAGATAGCTAATAGCTCGTGAATAGATAGCAAATAGCTAGCAATTAGCTAGCAAATAGCTAGCTAATCGCTAGATAATAGCGAGCAAATAGATAGCTAATAGCTAGTGAATAGATAGCTATTACCTAGCGAACCGATAGCTAACAGTTCGCGAATAAATAGCAAATAGTTAGCCAATAGCTAACAAATAGATAGCTATTGGCAAATTCAGGCCCCTTGACGCTGTCTGTGTCACGCAGGAAGTTGCGTGTGGTCCCCGCCGACTGCTTCCTGTTGAATTTTGCCTCGGACCGTTCGCACATGAGGAATGCGGACGGGTCCTGGAAGATGCCGCCGCCGCCCTACCCAGCAATCTCCAGCGCAGGTCAGATCTCGCGTGTGGCCGCCGTGCGCCGAACCGGCCTCTCCGTCACGTCTTTTTCTTCCCCAGACTCGCACATGAACCTGGATGACTTCATCAGCATGGAGGCCAACCGCGGATGGGGCCACGTTTTCACTTTGGACCAATTCCTGCGCCACTACGCCAAAGACGGGACATCGCTGGCTATCTAGCTAGCTATCTCTTTGCTGTCTATTTGCTATCTAGCTGGCTATCTATTAGCTATCTAGCTGGCTAGGTATTTAGCTAGCTGGCTAGCTTTCTATCTATTTGGGTTATTCCGGGTTGAGTGAACGCTGGCGCGTGTGGCTGCCGCTGCTCACCCACAGAAAAAGCACTTATTCTGTGACTAGCTATCTAGGTATTTAGCTGGCTACCTAGCTACCTATTTTCTGTCTAACGAGCTAGCTATCTAGCTATTTAGATGGCTACCTAGCTAGCTATCTCTTTGCTGTCTATTTGCTATCTAGCTGGCTATCTATTAGCTATCTAGCTGGCTAGCTGTTAGCTAGCTGGCTAGCTTTCTATCTATTTGGGTTATTCCGGGTTGAGTGAACGCTGGCGCGTGTGGCTGCTGCTGCTCACCCACAGAAAAGGCACTTATTCTGTGACTAACTAGCTAGCTATTTAGCTGGCTACCTAGCTAGCTATCTCTTTGCTGTCTATTTGCTATCTAGCTGGCTATCTATTAGCTACCTAGCTGTTAGCTAGCTGGCTAGCTTTCTATCAATTTGAGTTATTCCGGGTTGAGTGAACGCTGGCGCGTGTGGCTGCCGCTGCTCACCCACAGAAAAAAAAGTTATTCTTTGACTGTAAAGAGACATTGAGAGTTTTGAAAGGCGCTTAGAAATTAAATGGATTATTATTTTTATTGTCGTAGTCGCTGTGTGTCGCTCTTTGAATACAATTGCGAAATGTAAGTTGATATATTT
Organism: Hippocampus bargibanti; assembly: GCF_051943395.1. NCBI lineage: Eukaryota > Metazoa > Chordata > Actinopteri > Syngnathiformes > Syngnathidae > Hippocampus > Hippocampus bargibanti. The sequence goes on along the minus strand of NC_142753.1, from coordinate 1,368,130 downwards.
CAAAAACTCCAAGTGTTCTGGTTCGCATCCAACATCGTAATGACCTGGCGATCGATCGGATAGTCAATTTAACGTGAAAATTGGTTGCCAGCACAATCGCCTGGCACACGTCGATGAACAACCCTCCGCCCAACCTGCCGTGGATGTGGTTGCAATGTGGGTGGAAACCCAAGTACCCGGTGAAAATCCACACGGCCACAGGGCTATTCACTACAGTGATACCTCGGTTTACAAACCCCTTGGCCTACAAACTTTTTGCTTTACGAACGTTACATTTATGAAAAATTTACCTTGGCATACAAACTTTTTTCGTATACGGAGCTGCCTCAATGAGCGATGTCGTTCGCGAACGAGCCTGTTCTTCTAACAACAAAATGGCTGCCGACTGTTTTTGTCCTCTATTCCCCGCCCCCAGTCTTTGGTTAAAGCCACGTGATTGGTCAAGAACGCAGCAGTGAAAGGGAGGTGGTTTAAACATTAAAGAGACAGGCAGACGACAGTGAGAGTTTCAACTTTGATAGTTCAAAGGCAGAGTGTAGACTGCAAGGTTAAAATATCCCATCAATCAGGCTCCACAAACAACCCGCACAGCCATCTGGACACTTGATGCAAAAAGCTTTCAACCCAGCTAAATTGATGAGGACCACTCCTGTACGACTGAGAGCTTACACAGACGAAGAACATAGATGGTTTGAAAGGGGAGTAAAAGAAGCGATTTTCATAAAACAGCTAAATCCTTCATTAAACCGATATGGTGGGGTGAGGTTCAATTTGGATCGTTCGTACAATGGCCTGCTTAGGCAACATAGGATTAGTAATACTGATGAGGTGATACCGGTGGAAGTGGGGCATTCAGGCCAGTCGTTAGTCAGGACAATAGGAACAATCAGTGGAGTGGCAGGAAGTAGTCCTCTGGTTCCCCCAACCTGAAAGCAGGGACCTATCATAGCAGAGTCCGGCACCGCCATGTCTGGACAGTAGGGAAATATATATAGGGCCAAACTACCAGTAAGACTTGAGTTTGCTGACAAAGTTTCTTGGATAAGAAGCGAAACGTCCGACACCTTCAAATTTGTACAGATGACGGCTGAAGAAACCTTTTCATCGATGGACCACTCCTGTACGACTGAGAGCTTACACAGACGTCTCATTTTAATTGTTTCCTATGGGAAATACATTTTTGGGATACACACTTTTCGCCTTACACACACTGTCTGGGAACCAATTCAGTTCCTAAGCCAAGGTATCACTGTATCTTTAAAAATAAAACTACACATTTGATTCTTTCTTTGATTCCCATGAAGGGAGTCGAAGAATAAAACCCCCTTTTCCGGCGCGGCGCGTGTGACGTCATGGACGGGGGCGTGGTGTAGGATCGTCAAACAAACAACAGCAGGAGCTGCTGCCCGAATAGCTTTTGTGAGCAGTTCTGGCGGGAGTAAAATGGTCCCGATGGATTCTGGTCGCGTTGGACCCCCACGTTGACGAGGACCAGGCGGCCGCTTGCTCAACGCGGCGTCCTCATCGGTCTCCGAGAGCTTCGTCCACAAACGACGTCGCCCGCGGGCGCTTCGGCTGGCTGGCTAACTAGCTAGCTTAACATCAGTCGCGCGCTCCCCAGGACGCACCGGAGCTAAAGTTCCATTTGGCGACGAGGTGACCGGAACCGGGCCCGCCTTGCTCGCCGTCTTGGTACTTGGAGAGGAACGGCGGAGCGAGCTACTCCGTCAAGCTAGCCGACGCGAGCCAAGTGCGGCTAGCCTCTTTGTTTCCTCCTCCGGTGAGCTAGCTTAGCCACATTGAGCCTTGTTCAGACAGCATCTTCGTCGCTAAACAATCGTGCACTGGTGACCTTGGACGCGTCGTCATGGACCTGATCGTCTCCGGCGTCTTGGTCCTCTTGGCCGCCGGTGAGTTGACGCCGCCGCGTTTTGCTTTGGCTACCTTGTTATCAAGCTGGTTGTCTTGCTATTTAGCTAGCTATTGTATCTCTTAGCTATGTAGCTATCTATTGGCTATCCATCCGCTAGGTATTAACCAGTGACGTGCGGTGAGGTTCATGGCTGGTGAGGCACTGACGTCATCACAGTCAGATTTACAAACATGTCAAAGTCAGCTTTATTGTCAAATATGCTAATATGCATGACATACGGCACAGATGAAATTAATGTCATCTCTGACCCAGCGTGCAAGGCACTAATAACGTGGCTAAAAAGACATACAATTGACAACAGACAATACAAGTCATTTCTGAATGTAAAGTGAGGTAGTGTCGTATGTAAAGTGAGGTAGTGTCGTATGTAAAGTGAGGTAGTGACGTATGTAAAGTGACGTAATGTAGTGCATGCACATGCAAGAACAAACAACAAGAAAGGGTTGAAGTGAGGTCTTGCAGAAAAAATGAGAAAGAACAAAAAATAGAGTTCAGGATAATAGTACAGCGTGTAGTGTGTCCTCAGAGTGAACTCTACAGAGTAGCTTATTCACCATTTGATTGGCAACAGTTAACGCGTTTTGTTTAAATTGTCATGTCAGCATTCTTTAGATGAACTGTAGCATAGAAAAAAAGAATTAAAAAAAGAACGTTATCGTGTTGCCTTTACTTGTAAATGAAGTCCATGCGCTGCTTCTTCTGAAGAAAGGCATCTATACCTTCTTTGTAGAAGCCTTCCTTATCTTTTTTCAGTTTTAAAAGTCTCTCTATTTCTTTCAATTTCGATATGTAATCCTCCATTCTGAAAATAAGGCCAAGCAACACAAAAAAATGATTGGATGGTTGCACTTAACTTGCTAACTGTTCACTAATTCTATTATTCTGCAGCCAGGGAGGCGCAAGAATCCCTGTAGTCACCAGCGCCCCCTGTCATGCGGCAGGAGAACTGTCGCCTCACCTATGCACACCGTTTTGATTAAAATAAAATAAACACTGTTGTTCAGTGTTTATAATGTACACTGACTGTACATTATATCAGAATCAGAATCATCTTTATTGCATCTATATACACCAGCTAAAGTGTAGACATTTAGTTCATATACTAAAAGTGTTTGAACACTTTAATCGCGATATGCAGAGGGACAGCAATGCCGTCTCACTGCAGAGCAAGCCAGCACAGTAAGCATAGTCGTTGCGCAATCCACGGTGAGGCTCAGCCGGCTGCTGCCTCACTGCTCGTCTCCACTTAGTATTTGAACGGTAAATGTGAAAATTCAGCGATTTTGAAAAAAAAAATGGTGAAGTGAAATGGAAAAGAACGTTAGAGTACAAATCACTAAATAAATATAACTGTTTAATTTATTTTGTCATTTTATATTTCCATGATGACAGGTGAGGCACAGCCTCACCTGCCTCCCCTGACTGCATGTCACTGGTATTAGCTATCTATTCGCTGGCTCATGGCATTATTATTATTATTGTTATTATTATTATTATGATTATTATTATTTAAGTGCTCCGTCTGTGCAGGATGCGCGGGAGCTTCTCAAGGGAACGAAAACGTCTTGGTGTCCGGGATTTCCAACGGTGAGTGTGAGGCCGCGGGCGGGCGTCGGGTCAGAAGCGGCCCGTCCTCACCCCGCGCCACTTTCAGCGTGCGGCGACTCGTCGGAGCTTCTGCGGGCGTCCAGCGGGGTCATCGCCAGTCCCGGTTGGCCCTTCCAGTACCCGGGCCGCCTCAACTGCAGCTGGACCGTCCGAGGGCGACCCGGCGACCTGGTTACCGTCAGGTAAGCGAGTCTTAGCCTCGCTGCCTGCCGCCCCTCGCTGCCACTTGGGCCCGTCTTTCCCCGCAGCTTCCAGGACTTTGACCTGCAGGGGTCGCACCGCTGCTCGTCGGACTGGATGTCCATCAGCAGCTACAAGAACCTGGACGGTCTGCGAGTATGCGGCTCGGCGCTGCCCCCTCCGTACATCTCGTTGCAGGACCGCGTCTGGATCCACTTTCGCTCGGACGAGGCTCTGGCCGGAAAGGGTTTTCGGCTGTCCTACGTCACCGGTGAGCCGGACTTGCTGGCCCGCCTCGGTTTCCATTTTTTGGGCGTACGGTGATACCTCGGTTTACGAACCCCTTGGCTTACGAACTTTTCGGTTTACGAACGTTAAATTGATGAACAGTTTACCTTGGCATACAAACTTTTTCGTGATTCGCACGGAACGTCCCAATGAGTGATGTGTCATTCGCGAACGAGCCCGTTCTCCTAACAAGGAAATGGCAGCCGACCCATTTTTGTCCTCTATTCCCCGCCCCCAGTCTTCGGTTAAAGCTGCATGTGATTGGTCAAGAACGCATCAGTAATGGATACAGAAACACAGGGCTGCAAACATTAAATAGATAGACACAGAGAGAGTGAGGCCGTTCTCCAAACAAGAAAATGGCAGCCGACTTGTTTTTGTCCTCTATTCCCTGCCCCCAGTCTTCAGTTGAAGCCACGTGATTGGTGAAGAACGCAGCAGTGGGGGAGGGGGGGGGGGTACAGAAACACAGGGCTGCAAACATTAAATAGATAGAGAGTGAGGCCATTCTCCAAACAAGAAAATGGCAGCTGACTTGTTTTTGTCCTCTATTCCCCGCCCCCAGTCTTCGGTTAAAGCCATGTGATTCGTCAAGAACGCAGCAGTGGAGGGTGGGGGGGTTAAACATTAAACAGATAGGCAGACGACAGAGACAGAGCGAGAAAGTGGATAGAAAACAGTGAAATTTGGACTCGTGTCAACTTTATTGATAGTTCAAAGGCAGATTGGAGACTGCAAGGTTAAAATATCCCATCAATCAGACTCCACAAATAACCCGCACAAGCCATCTGTACACTTGATGGAAAAAAAGCTATCAACCCAGAACACAATTGATGAGGAACTAGGTAAAATTATAGCAGAGAAGGCACGGCAACTTCACTCGGATATCGTCAAGAGGCAACCTGGAAGTTCGCGTCATCCATTGATGATTTCAAGGCTAGCCACGGATGGTTCGAGAAGTTAAAGCGTCGTACAGGGATTCATAGTGTCATTCGTCACGGTGAGGCAGCACGTTCTTATGGTAAAGCTGCCAAAGCTTATAAGGAATCATTCCTCAAGATGGCCACTCCATTCCATCAAGCCATCAACGACCATCACAAATAGGGCCGATACGACCAGTCAGACTTTAGTTCGCTGACGAAGCCTCTTGGATAGGAGGCGAAACGTCCGAAACCTTCACATTTGTACAGATGACGGCTGAAGAAACCTTCTCATCGATGGACCACTCCTGTACGACTGAGAGCTTACACAGACGACCATTACAAAGGTAAATAAAACTAAACAGAACACGATTGATGAGGAACTAGGTAAAATGATCGCAGAGAAAGCACGGCAACTTCACTCGAATATCGTCAAGAGGCAACCTAGAAGCTCGTCATCCATTGATGATTTCAAGGCTAGCCGCGGATGGTTTGAGAAATTTAATAATAATAATAATAATAATACATTTAATTTACAAGCGCCTTTCTGAACACTCAAGGACACTTTACAACAAAGACAACACACAAAACAGTAAAATCATGCATAAAGCAATAAATAATAAAACAGCATAATAAATTAGACCATGTAAGCAAGTTTAAAGAGGTGGGTTTTCAGGTGAGATTTGAAAGTAGGAAGGGAGTCAATGTTGCGGATGTTGGGTGGAAGTGAGTTCCAGAGTTTAGGAGCGGAGCGGCTGAAAGCTCTGCACCCCATCGTTGTGAGACGGGCAGAGGGCGTGTAGAGGTGGAGGGAGGAAGAGGATCTGAGGGCCCGAGTAGGAACGGAGATTTGAATTAGGTCAGACAGATAGGGGGGGGCAAGGTTATGGATGGCTTTAAATGTAAACAGAAGTATCTTGAATTCAATACGGAGTTTAACAGGGAGCCAGTGGAGCTGTTGGAGGACAGGAGTGATGTGGTGAAATGAGGGGGTTTTTGTGATGATCCGGGCTGAGGAATTTTGGACTAGTTGGAGTTTATGGAGACATTTTTGATTGACCCCGAAAAGAAGTGAATTACAATAATCGATACGGGAGGTGACGAGACTGTGGACGAGGATAGCAGTGGTGTGAGGGGTGAGAGAGGGACGGAGACGATTGATATTGCGGAGGTGAAAATATGCAGACCGGGTTATGTTATTTATGTGGGAGTGAAAAGATAGTGTGCTATCAAGGATGACACCCAGGCTCTTAACCTGAAGGGCGGGGGACACGGTAGAATTGTCAATGGTGAGAGAGAAACTGTTTGCTTTGTGAAGGGTGGATTTTGTACCGACAAGGAGAAGTTCAGTTTTTTCGCTGTTTAGTTTGAGAAAGTTATGAGAAAACCAGGATTTGATTTCTGAGAGGCAAAGTGTAAGGGATGCAGGTGGAAGAGAGGCGTCGGGTTTACTGGAGAGGTAGAGCTGGGTGTCATCCGCGAAGCAGTGAAAATGAATTCCAAATTTGCGGAAGATATCACCAAGGGGAAGAAGGTATATAATAAAGAGAAGGGGCCCCAGGACAGAACCTTGGGGCACACCAGAAGACACAGGGGAGGACCGTGAAGGACCCGGCGACCTGGTTACCGTCAGGTAAGCGAGTCTTAGCCTCGCTGCCTGCCGCCCCTCGCTGCCACTTGGGCCCGTCTTTCCCCGCAGCTTCCAGGACTTTGACCTGCAGGGGTCGCACCGCTGCTCGTCGGACTGGATGTCCATCAGCAGCTACAAGAACCTGGACGGTCTGCGAGTATGCGGCTCGGCGCTGCCCCCTCCGTACATCTCGTTGCAGGACCGCGTCTGGATCCACTTTCGCTCGGACGAGGCTCTGGCCGGAAAGGGTTTTCGGCTGTCCTACATCATCGGTGAGCCGGACTCGCTGGCCCGCCTCGGTGTCCATTTTTTGGGCGTACGGTGATACCTCGGTTTACGAACCCCTTGGCTTACGAACTTTTCGGTTTACGAACGTTAAATTGATGAAAATGTAACCTTGGCATACAAACTTTTTTGTGATTCACACGGAGCGTCCCAATGAGTGATGTGTCGTTCGCGAACGAGCCCGTTGTCCTAACAAGGAAATTGCAGCCGACCCATTTTAGTCCTCTATTCCCCGCCCCCAGTCTTCATTGAAAGCTGCATGTGATTGGTCAAGAACGCATCAGTAATGGATACAGAAACACAGAGCTGCAAACATTAAATAGATAGACACAGAGAGAGTGAGGCCGTTCTCCAAACAAGAAAATGGCAGCCGACTTGTTTTTGTCCTCTATTCCCCGCCCCCAGTCTTCGGTTAAAGCCACGTGATTGGTGAAGAACGCAGCAGTGGGGGAGGGGGGGTACAGAAACACAGGGCTGCAAACATTAAATAGATAGAGAGTGAGGCCGTTCTCCAAACAAGAAAATGGCAGCTGACTTGTTTTTGTCCTCTATTCCCCGCCCCCAGTCTTCGGTTAAAGCCATGTGATTCGTCAAGAACGCAGCAGTGGAGGGTGGGGGGGTTAAACATTAAACAGATAGGCAGACGACAGAGACAGAGCGAGAAAGTGGATAGAAAACTGAAATTTGGACTCGTGTCAACTTTATTGATAGTTCAAAGGCAGATTGGAGACTGCAAGGTTAAAATATCCCATCAATCAGGCTCCACAAATAACCCGCACAAGCCATCTGTACACTTGATGGAAAAAAAAGCTATCAACCCAGAACACAATTGGTGAGGAACTAGGTAAAATTATCGCAGAGAAAGCACGGCAACTTCACTTGGATATCGTCAAGAGGCAACCTGGAAGTTCGCGTCATCCATTGATGATTTCAAGGCTAGCCACGGATGGTTCGAGAACTTAAAGCGTCGTCATACAGGGATTCATAGTGTCATTCGTCATGGTGAGGCAGCACGTTCTTATGGTAAAGCTGCCAAAGCTTATAAGGAATCATTCCTCAAGATGGCCACTCCATTCCATCAAGCCATCAACGACCATCACAAATAGGGCCGATACGACCAGTCAGACTTTAGTTCGCTGACGAAGCCTCTTGGATAGGAGGCGAAACGTCCGAAACCTTCACATTTGTACAGATGACGGCTGAAGAAACCTTCTCATCGATGGACCACTCCTGTGCGACTGAGAGCTTACACAGACGACCATTACAAAGGTAAATAAAACTAAACAGAACACGATTGATGAGGAACTAGGTAAAATGATCGCAGAGAAAGCACGGCAACTTCACTCGAATATCGTCAAGAGGCAACCTAGAAGCTCGTCATCCATTGATGATTTCAAGGCTAGCCGCGGATGGTTTGAGAAATTTAATAATAATAATAATAATAATACATTTAATTTACAAGCGCCTTTCTGAACACTCAAGGACACTTTACAACAAAGACAACACACAAAACAGTAAAATCATGCATAAAGCAATAAATAATAAAACAGCATAATAAATTAGACCATGTAAGCAAGTTTAAAGAGGTGGGTTTTCAGGTGAGATTTGAAAGTAGGAAGGGAGTCAATGTTGCGGATGTTGGGTGGAAGTGAGTTCCAGAGTTTAGGAGCGGAGCGGCTGAAAGCTCTGCACCCCATCGTTGTGAGACGGGCAGAGGGCGTGTAGAGGTGGAGGGAGGAAGAGGATCTGAGGGCCCGAGTAGGAACGGAGATTTGAATTAGGTCAGACAGATAGGGGGGGGCAAGGTTATGGATGGCTTTAAATGTAAACAGAAGTATCTTGAATTCAATACGGAGTTTAACAGGGAGCCAGTGGAGCTGTTGGAGGACAGGAGTGATGTGGTGAAATGAGGGGGTTTTTGTGATGATCCGGGCTGAGGAATTTTGGACTAGTTGGAGTTTATGGAGACATTTTTGATTGACCCCGAAAAGAAGTGAATTACAATAATCGATACGGGAGGTGACGAGACTGTGGACGAGGATAGCAGTGGTGTGAGGGGTGAGAGAGGGACGGAGACGATTGATATTGCGGAGGTGAAAATATGCAGACCGGGTTATGTTATTTATGTGGGAGTGAAAAGATAGTGTGCTATCAAGGATGACACCCAGGCTCTTAACCTGAAGGGCGGGGGACACGGTAGAATTGTCAATGGTGAGAGAGAAACTGTTTGCTTTGTGAAGGGTGGATTTTGTACCGACAAGGAGAAGTTCAGTTTTTTCGCTGTTTAGTTTGAGAAAGTTATGAGAAAACCAGGATTTGATTTCTGAGAGGCAAAGTGTAAGGGATGCAGGTGGAAGAGAGGCGTCGGGTTTACTGGAGAGGTAGAGCTGGGTGTCATCCGCGAAGCAGTGAAAATGAATTCCAAATTTGCGGAAGATATCACCAAGGGGAAGAAGGTATATAATAAAGAGAAGGGGCCCCAGGACAGAACCTTGGGGCACACCAGAAGACACAGGGGAGGACCGTGAAGTGAATGAGGTAATTTGGATAAACTGTGAGCGGCCAGTGAGGTAGGAGTGAAACCAACTGAGTGGGGTGTGTGTCACGCCTAGAGTGGAGAGTCGGTTGAGCAGGACGGGGTGAGAAATTGTGTCAAAGGCCGCAGATAGATCAAGAAGGATGAGAATAGAGAGGGAGCCGGTATCTGCTGCTATGAGAAGGTCGTTCGTGATTTTTATGAGGGCTGATTCAGTGCTGTGGCGGGGACGGAAACCAGACTGGAATTGTTCGTAGAGGTTATTGTGAGTGAGGTGAGAGTGGAGTTGACAGGCGACGGTTTTTTCGAGAATTTTAGCGATAAATGGAAGATGCGAAATTGGACGTAGGTTATTGAAATCATTGGGATCTGAACCAAGTTTTTTCAGGATTGGTGTTACAGCTGCAGTTTTAAGAGGGACAGGAACAATTCCAGTGGACAGTGAGGAGTGAATAATAGCTGAAATAAAAGGGAGGAGAGCAGGTAGACAAGATTTGATGAGGACAGTAGGGAGGGGGTCAAGTTGACAGGTGGAATTCTTGGACTTGGTGATGAGGTCAGAAAGTAAGGAGGGATGAGGGAGTTCAAAAGACGACAGCAGTTGATAGGGAGTAGGAAGGTTGGGAGAGGGGGGGGATACAGAGGAGCCGAGGTGCTGGTGGATCTTGTTGATCTTTTCAGTGAAAAACAGAAGTAGTGCGTTGCAGGTGTCTGAGGAGTGAAAGTGTGGGGGGAGAGAGATAGGGGGTTGAATGATTTTGTTGTATAGGGAAAACAGAGTCCGTGAATTCCCACTGTTAGCATCAATCAGTCCAGAATAGTATTCCGATTTTGCGCGTGTGATAGAGTCCTTGTAGTGGGTGAGGTGAGCTGTGTACATGTCCTGGTGGGTGGTGAGGCCGGTCTTTCTGTAAAGTCTTTCCAGCTGCCGAGTTTTCGCCTTGGTGGAGCGGAGTTGGGCGGTGAACCAAGGGGCGGATCGAGTGAATTGGACTGACCGGGATTTAACAGGAGCAAGGGTGTTGAGCATGTGTGCAAGGTCCATGTTGTATTGGGAAACAAGTTAATCAGGGGGGGAGTTGTAGTCCGGTTTGAGGTTGGCAGCCATTGCAGTGAGGGTGACAGTGTCAATGTGTTGGATGTTCCGATAAGTGATGATGCGCGGTGGCTTGGGGAGAGAGAGTGTGATGGGAACGTTAAATGAGACGAGGAAATGGTCCGTTACAGGAAGTTCGTTTGCTGTGCAGTTGGCGGGGGTAAAACCACAGCAGCATATTAAGTCCAGGATATGCCCTTTTATATGCGTGGGGAAATCAGAGAATTGGTGTAAGCCAAAACTCTCCAATGAGGAAATAAAGTCTTTGGTGAGGGGATGGGTGGAATTGTCAATGTGTATGTTGAAGTCCCCAAGGATAATAATATTTGGTGACAGAGTGGAGAGGTGTGTGAGAACGGCTGAGAAGTCTTTTAAAAAGTCACGATGTGGTTTAGGGGGACGATATACAGTGGCTATAACTGTGGGAGATGGACCAGAAATTTGACACGCAAGGCATTCAAATGAGAGAAGCGTCGTACAGGGATTCATAGTGTCATGCGTCACGGTGAGGCAGCCAGTTCTGATGATAAAGCTGCCAAAGCTTACAAGGAATCATTCCTCAAGATGGAAGAAAAAGTGAAGAAAATGGTGAAAGAAGAAGGCTGCGTTTCTCATCAAGTGTTTCATGCTGATGAAACCGGCCACTCCATTCCATCAAGCCATCAAGGACCATCACAAAGGTCAATAAAACGACTTTATTATATAGTACAGTTTATTTCTTTAATTATAATACCATAGCACATTTATTATACATAAAATAAGGTCTATTATGTGTAGTTTTACGGTTTTACGGATGGATTATTGTCATTTTAATGGTTTCCTATGGGAAATGTATTTTTGGGGGACACACTTTTTGCCTTACACACTCTGTCTGGGAACCCATTAAGTTCGTAAGCCAAGGCATCACTGTAGCTTCTATTTGGCTCAAGAGCATTGTCGGGTGGCCCGCTTTGGCGACAGGTAAGCCGGACGTGGCCAGCTGCGACGTGGACCAGTTCCACTGCTCCAACGGCAAGTGATAGTTTGCCTGGGTTTTTACCAATCATGAGGAACCGTAAACCATTCATATTCATGCTGAGTATTATCACAGTTATTTTAAATAATACATTCTGACGTTTTGTTGAAATCACATTACCATATAATAATACATTTCATTTATAAACGCCTTTCAAAACTCCCAAGGTCGCTTTACAGTCACGGGATACGTTTTTATGAGGGTGAGCAGCGGCAGCCATATGCGCCAGCGTTCACTCAACCTGGAAGTAACTCAAATACAGTAAAGTCTCGTTATATCGATATTCAAGGGAGTCCGAAAAATATCGATATAACCGGGACTATCGATATATCCGACCCTGTTTGCATGTAATTTTCTCCGTGCGTGCATAGAAATAGTATCGATATAACCGGGACTATCGATATATCCGATATCGATATAACGAGACTTTACTGTAGATCGAAAGCTAGGTAGCTAGCTAATAAATAGCTAATAGATAGCAAGCTAGCTATATAGCTAATATGTTTCCTGACTCAAATAGCTAGCTAATAATTTATATATAGAGAGACCTATCTAGCTGGCTTCCTAGCTATCTATTTGCTATATAGTAACTAGCGTTCACTCAACCTGGAAGTAACTCAAATAGATCGAAAGCTAGGTGGCTAGCTAATAGATAGCAAGCTAGCTATATAGCTAATATGTTTCCTGACTTAAATAGGTGGCTATTAATAATTTATATATAGAGAGACCTATCTAGCTGGCTTCCTAGCTAGCTATATATTTGCTATATAGTAACTAGCGTTCACTCAACCTGGAAGTAACTCAAATAGATCGAAAGCTAGGTGGCTAGCTAATAGATAGCAAGCTAGCTATATAGCTAATATGTTTCCTGACTTAAATAGGTGGCTATTAATAATTTATATATAGAGAGACCTATCTAGCTGGCTTCCTAGCTAGCTATATATTTGCTATATAGTAACTAGCTAGCTAGCGATTAGTTATCTATTCTTTATCTATAATTAATAACTTTATTCTTGATTCTCTCTAACCATCCATTCATTATCTGCTATCTCATTGGTATTTATTAGCTGGCTCGCTAGCTGTCTAGCTGGATGGCTTTCTGGCTGGCTAGCAACCTATCTATCTGTATATCTATTAGTTATATAGCTAGCTGACTTTCTAGCTAGCTAGCTAGCTATTAGCTATCTATAGCTAGCTAGCTTTCTATCTATTTGAGTGACTTCCGGGTTGAGTGAACGCTGGCGCGTGTGGCTGCCGCTGCTCACCCACAGAAAAATTGATCCTAAAGTGACCTTGAGAGTTTTGAAAGGCGCTTAAAGGACAACCGACTTCACTTTTTTGTTTGCTAAGTGACATTAAAAAAACGTTTTATGAGAACGTCTTTTGAGAAACCAATTACTCATGTAAAAAAAAATACAAGATCAAATATTTTTTATTTATATGGCTTTATTTATATGTGCACAGAAAGCATCCACTAACCAGTACTTATGCAAGCCTTGAAGGATAACCGCCGTCACTTTTTTATTTTTTAACTGACACCAGGAAAACGTTTTATAGCATCTAAAATACCCAAAACATGCAGTATGATATTTTTATTCAAATGCAAAACACCAATAAAAATGACTTAAAATGTCCAAAATCTGCAAAAAAAATTGAGCTGCGAATTGGGCATTTTCAGAAAGTCCCGCCCCCAGTTCGTGACGTCACGCCAAGACGTCTTGCATTGCTGGAGAATCAAAACAATGGCGTCAGATTATGAATATGCTTTCTTGTTACACCTCCAATTATGAATATGATTCAAATCGTTCTGAAGAGGAAAGCATACATGTTTGCAATCGATTAAGGAATTTATTCCGGGCCATTTTGAGGCAACATTGGGGGGAAATGTATAACCCAAAAAGAGGCAGAAAATGGCGTCCAAGCTCCTGTGATGAATTAATCAGCCCGTTTCCACAGGCTGATAAATTCCTTCCATGGAGCCTGGTCGCCCTCTTCTGGCGGCTTTTTGGTGCAACACGAGGTTTTCAGACCAAACAAGTACAGCAAAATACATTGACGTGATGGAAGGACTGCTACAATGTGTCTTTTTTTCGGTCAGGGGCGTTCCCTCCGTGACGTCACTTAGGGCATCGTCATCAACTGGAAAACAAGACTTCCTGAATTTTCAGTGCGAGTCTTAAAACGTAAAATATAGCTCTATGCGGTGGAATCTTTGTAAAATACGCACAGTAGAAGTCATTTGAAGCCATTTTACAAATTATGGACACAACTTGTCCGGAGACGTCAGTTGTCCTTTAAAAATGAAATGTATTATTAATACTATTTTCCTTTCCGCCCGGCCGGCCGGCCCAGGTCATCCTGCGTTTCACCGATTTCAAACTGGACGGCACGGGTTACGGCGACTACGTGAAGGTCTACGACGGTCTGGAGGAGGACCCTGGTCGCCTTCTCCGGGTTCTGACGGCCTTGGACTCGCGGGCGCCGGTGGCAGTGGTGTCGTCTTCCGGGCAGTTGCGTGTCCGTTTCTACGCCGACCAGATCAACGCTGCCAGAGGCTTCAACGTCACCTACCAGGTTGTGGGCTCGGGGGGCGGGTGCGAGGGGGGGTCGGCGGGGTTCCGCGCTTCTAAGGTGACCTTTGCCCTCTTGAGGTGGACGGACCAGTTCCCTTGCTTGTCCCGCTACACGCGGATCTACACCTGCTTGCCTCGCAGCCTGCGTTGCGACGGCAGCATCGACTGCCAGGTCAGCTCGGCCTTGACCTCTCGCTCGCCGGGCGGTCCTCACCTCTCCTCTCCTCGCTTCTTTCAGGACCTGGGCGATGAAATCGACTGCCGAGCGGCCAATTGCGGGGAACGGTTGGGGAACTTTTACGGGTCCTTCAGCTCTCCAAACTATCCTGACTTGTACCCCCCGGGGAGCAACTGCACCTGGCTGATTGACACCGGAGACCACAGGAAGGTAGCGTTAAAAACGGCCATGCTACAGGGATGAGAAGTTTCCGTCCATCGGCGGATTTCCGACTTTTTCAGACCAAAATGACCAGATCAAACTTCTTGCGTTTTTGCTGTTCATTTCCTGTTTCGGCTCAATATACTTCTGTGAGAGGCAGCAGAAAGCAAGTGTCCAAGCTAATGAGCAGTATGCATGCTAGGTAGCATTAACCTTGCTTACGAACCCGACAAGTTGACTTTAATTCTGATAGTTTGCCTGGGTTTTTACCAATCATGAGGAACCGTAAACCATTCATATTCATGCTGAGTATTATCACAGTTATTTTAAATAATACATTCTGACGTTTTGTTGAAATCACATTACCATATAATAATACATTTCATTTATAAACGCCTTTCAAAACTCCCAAGGTCGCTTTACAGTCACGGGATACGTTTTTATGAGGGTGAGCAGCGGCAGCCATATGCGCCAGCGTTCACTCAACCTGGAAGTAACTCAAATACAGTAAAGTCTCGTTATATCGATATTCAAGGGAGTCCGAAAAATATCGATATAACCGGGACTATCGATATATCCGACCCTGTTTGCATGTAATTTTCTCCGTGCGTGCATAGAAATAGTATCGATATAACCGGGACTATCGATATATCCGATATCGATATAACGAGACTTTACTGTAGATCGAAAGCTAGGTAGCTAGCTAATAAATAGCTAATAGATAGCAAGCTAGCTATAAAAAAAAAAAAAAAAAAAAAAAAAAAAAAAAAAAAAAAAAAAAAAAAAAAAAAAAAAAAAAAAAAAAAAAAAAAAAAAAAAAAAAAAAAAAAAAAAAAAAAAAAAAAAAAAAAAAAAAAAAAAAAAAAAAAAAAAAAAAAAAAAAAAAAAAAAAAAAAAAAAAAAAAAAAAAAAAAAAAAAAAAAAAAAAAAAAAAAAAAAAAAAAGGGGGGGGGGGGGGGGGGGGGGGGGGGGGGGGGGGGGGGGGGGGGGGGGGGGGGGGGGGGGGGGGGGGGGGGGGGGGGGGGGGGGGGGGGGGGGGGGGGGGGGGGGGGGGGGGGGGGGGGGGGGGGGGGTGACCTTGAGAGTTTTGAAAGGCGCTTAAAGGACAACCGACTTCACTTTTTTGTTTGCTAAGTGACATTAAAAAAACGTTTTATGAGAACGTCTTTTGAGAAACCAATTACTCATGTAAAAAAAAATACAAGATCAAATATTTTTTATTTATATGGCTTTATTTATATGTGCACAGAAAGCATCCACTAACCAGTACTTATGCAAGCCTTGAAGGATAACCGCCGTCACTTTTTTATTTTTTAACTGACACCAGGAAAACGTTTTATAGCATCTAAAATACCCAAAACATGCAGTATGATATTTTTATTCAAATGCAAAACACCAATAAAAATGACTTAAAATGTCCAAAATCTGCAAAAAAAATTGAGCTGCGAATTGGGCATTTTCAGAAAGTCCCGCCCCCAGTTCGTGACGTCACGCCAAGACGTCTTGCATTGCTGGAGAATCAAAACAATGGCGTCAGATTATGAATATGCTTTCTTGTTACACCTCCAATTATGAATATGATTCAAATCGTTCTGAAGAGGAAAGCATACATGTTTGCAATCGATTAAGGAATTTATTCCGGGCCATTTTGAGGCAACATTGGGGGGAAATGTATAACCCAAAAAGAGGCAGAAAATGGCGTCCAAGCTCCTGTGATGAATTAATCAGCCCGTTTCCACAGGCTGATAAATTCCTTCCATGGAGCCTGGTCGCCCTCTTCTGGCGGCTTTTTGGTGCAACACGAGGTTTTCAGACCAAACAAGTACAGCAAAATACATTGACGTGATGGAAGGACTGCTACAATGTGTCTTTTTTTCGGTCAGGGGCGTTCCCTCCGTGACGTCACTTAGGGCATCGTCATCAACTGGAAAACAAGACTTCCTGAATTTTCAGTGCGAGTCTTAAAACGTAAAATATAGCTCTATGCGGTGGAATCTTTGTAAAATACGCACAGTAGAAGTCATTTGAAGCCATTTTACAAATTATGGACACAACTTGTCCGGAGACGTCAGTTGTCCTTTAAAAATGAAATGTATTATTAATACTATTTTCCTTTCCGCCCGGCCGGCCGGCCCAGGTCATCCTGCGTTTCACCGATTTCAAACTGGACGGCACGGGTTACGGCGACTACGTGAAGGTCTACGACGGTCTGGAGGAGGACCCTGGTCGCCTTCTCCGGGTTCTGACGGCCTTGGACTCGCGGGCGCCGGTGGCAGTGGTGTCGTCTTCCGGGCAGTTGCGTGTCCGTTTCTACGCCGACCAGATCAACGCTGCCAGAGGCTTCAACGTCACCTACCAGGTTGTGGGCTCGGGGGGCGGGTGCGAGGGGGGGTCGGCGGGGTTCCGCGCTTCTAAGGTGACCTTTGCCCTCTTGAGGTGGACGGGTTCTGCCTGCCCTGGGAGGTTCCCTGCGGGGGCAGCTGGGGCTGCTACACGGAGCGGCAGCGCTGCGACGGCTACTGGCACTGCCCCAACGGCCGTGACGAGTCCAACTGCTCGGCGTGCCGGCGCGACGAGTTCCCCTGCTCGCCAAACGGAGCCTGCTATCCCGGATCGGACCGCTGCAACTACCAGAACCGCTGCCCCAACGGCTCGGACGAGAAGAACTGCTTGTTCTGTCAGCCCGGAAACTTCCACTGCAAGGTTTTTTTCGCCGCCGTCGCCCGTCCTCGGCGCCAAACGCTCACTGTCCGTGGCTGTTGTGCACGCAGAACAACCGTTGCGTGTTTGAGTCGTGGGTGTGCGATGCCCAGGACGACTGCGGCGATGGCAGCGACGAGGACGACTGTCCGGTGGTGGTGCCGACGCGGGTGATCACAGCCGCCGTCATCGGGAGCCTGGTTTGCGGCCTGCTGCTGGTCATCGCGCTGGGGTGCACCTGTAAACTCTACTCGCTGCGCCTGTTTGAACGCAGGTGAGCGAGCGCCCGCCCGTGAGGGCTTGCCCCTTTTGGCGTTGGGCACGCCGCCAGCCGCCTCTGCCGTCTCGTGATGGGAATTCCGGCTCTTTTCAGAGAGCCGGTTCTTTTGGCTCAGCGTTCACTCAACCTAGAAGTAACTCAAATAGATCGAAAGCTAGGTAGCTAGCTAATAAATAGCTAATAGATAGCAAGCTAGCTATATAGCTAATATGTTTCCTGGCTCAAATAGCTAGCTAATAATTTATATATAGAGAGACCTATCTAGCTGGCTTCCTAGCTATCTATTTGCTATATAGTAACTAGCGTTCACTCAACCTGGAAGTAACTCAAATAGATCGAAAGCTAAGTAGCTAGCTAATAGATAGCAAGCTAGCTATATAGCTAATATGTTTCCTGACTTAAATAGGTGGCTATTAATAATTTATATATAGAGAGACCTATCTAGCTGGCTTCCTAGCTAGCTATATATTTGCTATATAGTAACTAGCTAGCTAGCGATTAGTTATCTATTCTTTATCAATAATTAATAACTTTATTCTTGATTCTCTCTAACCATCCATTCATTATCTGCTATCTCATTGGTATTTATTAGCTGGCTCGCTAGCTGTCTAGCTGGATGGCTTTCTGGCTGGCTAGCAACCTATCTGTATATCTATTAGTTATATAGCTAGCTGACTTTCTAGCTAGCTAGCTATTAGCTATCTATAGCTAGCTAGCTTTCTATCTATTTGAGTGACTTCCGGGTTGAGTGAACGCTGGCGCGTGTGGCTGCCACTGCTCACCCACAGAAAAATTGATCCTAAAGTGACCTTGAGAGTTTTGAAAGGCGCTTAAAGGACAACCGACTTCACTTTTTTGTTTGCTAAGTGACATTAAAAAAACGTTTTATGAGAACGTCTTTTGAGAAACCAATTACTCATGTAAAAAAAAATACAAGATCAAATATTTTTTATTTATATGGCTTTATTTATATGTGCACAGAAAGCATCCACTAACCAGTACTTATGCAAGCCTTGAAGGATAACCGCCGTCACTTTTTTATTTTTTAACTGACACCAGGAAAACGTTTTATAGCATCTAAAATACCCAAAACATGCAGTATGATATTTTTATTCAAATGCAAAACACCAATAAAAATGACTTAAAATGTCCAAAATCTGCAAAAAAAATTGAGCTGCGAATTGGGCATTTTCAGAAAGTCCCGCCCCCAGTTCGTGACGTCACGCCAAGACGTCTTGCATTGCTGGAGAATCAAAACAATGGCGTCAGATTATGAATATGCTTTCTTGTTACACCTCCAATTATGAATATGATTCAAATCGTTCTGAAGAGGAAAGCATACATGTTTGCAATCGATTAAGGAATTTATTCCGGGCCATTTTGAGGCAACATTGGGGGGAAATGTATAACCCAAAAAGAGGCAGAAAATGGCGTCCAAGCTCCTGTGATGAATTAATCAGCCCGTTTCCACAGGCTGATAAATTCCTTCCATGGAGCCTGGTCGCCCTCTTCTGGCGGCTTTTTGGTGCAACACGAGGTTTTCAGACCAAACAAGTACAGCAAAATACATTGACGTGATGGAAGGACTGCTACAATGTGTCTTTTTTTCGGTCAGGGGCGTTCCCTCCGTGACGTCACTTAGGGCATCGTCATCAACTGGAAAACAAGACTTCCTGAATTTTCAGTGCGAGTCTTAAAACGTAAAATATAGCTCTATGCGGTGGAATCTTTGTAAAATACGCACAGTAGAAGTCATTTGAAGCCATTTTACAAATTATGGACACAACTTGTCCGGAGACGTCAGTTGTCCTTTAAAAATGAAATGTATTATTAATACTATTTTCCTTTCCGCCCGGCCGGCCGGCCCAGGTCATCCTGCGTTTCACCGATTTCAAACTGGACGGCACGGGTTACGGCGACTACGTGAAGGTCTACGACGGTCTGGAGGAGGACCCTGGTCGCCTTCTCCGGGTTCTGACGGCCTTGGACTCGCGGGCGCCGGTGGCAGTGGTGTCGTCTTCCGGGCAGTTGCGTGTCCGTTTCTACGCCGACCAGATCAACGCTGCCAGAGGCTTCAACGTCACCTACCAGGTTGTGGGCTCGGGGGGCGGGTGCGAGGGGGGGTCGGCGGGGTTCCGCGCTTCTAAGGTGACCTTTGCCCTCTTGAGGTGGACGGGTTCTGCCTGCCCTGGGAGGTTCCCTGCGGGGGCAGCTGGGGCTGCTACACGGAGCGGCAGCGCTGCGACGGCTACTGGCACTGCCCCAACGGCCGTGACGAGTCCAACTGCTCGGCGTGCCGGCGCGACGAGTTCCCCTGCTCGCCAAACGGAGCCTGCTATCCCGGATCGGACCGCTGCAACTACCAGAACCGCTGCCCCAACGGCTCGGACGAGAAGAACTGCTTGTTCTGTCAGCCCGGAAACTTCCACTGCAAGGTTTTTTCGCCGCCGTCGCCCGTCCTCGGCGCCAAACGCTCACTGTCCGTGGCTGTTGTGCACGCAGAACAACCGTTGCGTGTTTGAGTCGTGGGTGTGCGATGCCCAGGACGACTGCGGCGATGGCAGCGACGAGGACGACTGTCCGGTGGTGGTGCCGACGCGGGTGATCACAGCCGCCGTCATCGGGAGCCTGGTTTGCGGCCTGCTGCTGGTCATCGCGCTGGGGTGCACCTGTAAACTCTACTCGCTGCGCCTGTTTGAACGCAGGTGAGCGAGCGCCCGCCCGTGAGGGCTTGCCCCTTTTGGCGTTGGGCACGCCGCCAGCCGCCTCTGCCGTCTCGTGATGGGAATTCCGGCTCTTTTCAGAGAGCCGGTTCTTTTGGCTCGGCTCACTAAAAAGATCCGGCTCTTTTGGCTCCCAAATGGCTCCCCCCTTTTTTGTTGCTTAAATTAATTAACTACCAAAAATCATGTAAAATCATGTGAGAAACCAATTACTCATGTAAAAAAAATACAAGATCAAATATTTTTTATTTATATGGCTTCATTTATATGTGCACAGAGAGCATCCACTAACCAGTACATGTTACTTATGCAAGCCTTAAAGGACAACCAACGTCACTTTTTTAACTGACACCATAAAAACGTTTTATAGCATCTAAAATACCCAAAACACGCAGTATGATATTTTTATTCAAATGCAAAACACCAATAAAAATGACTTCAAGTGTCCAAAATCTGAAAAAAATTGAGCTGCGAATTGGGCATTTTCAGAAAGTCCCGCCCCCAGTTCCTGATGTCACGCTAAGACGTCTTGCATTGCTGGAGAATCACAACAATGGCTTCAGATTCGGAGAATATGCTTTCTTGTTCCTCATCCAGTTATGAATATGATTCAAATAGTTCTGAAGAAGAAAGCATACATGTTTGCAATCGATTAAAGAATTTATTTGTGCCATTTTGAGGCAACATTGGGGAAAATCTCTCACCCAAAAAAAGAGGCACAAAATGGCAACATCCTGTGGACACCTCCGTTTACACAGGCTGATAAATTCCTTATATGGCGCTTGGACGCCCTCTTCTGGCCTTCTGGCGGCTTTTGGGTGCAACACGAGGTCCCCAGACCAAACAAGTACAGCAAAATACATTGACGTGATGGAAGGACTGCTACAATGTGTCTTTTTTACGGTCAAGGGGGGTCCTTTAGTGACGTCACGTACGGACTCGTCGCCGTTATGCTTAGAATATCTTGTTTTCTATCCTTTCACTCCCACCCTAACCCCATCCCTCTTCAATTGCTGCTGTGGACTGCAAATTTCCCCATTGCGGGACGAATAAAGGTATTCTGATTCTGATTCTGATTCAACTCAAAAACAAGACTTCCTGAATATTCAGTGTGAGTCCTAAAAGGTAAAATATAGCTATATGCGGTGGAATCTTTGTAAAATACGCTCAGTAGAAGTCATTTGAAGCCATTTTACAAATTATGGACACAACTTGTCCGGAGACGTCGGTTGTCCTTTAAACATACTCATAAACCTTAAACATACTTATATAAGCCTGAAACATAGATTCCATTCAAAATTAAGCACTGAAGCAACATGCGAACAAATTCACCTTACGAACCCGTGATGGGAATTCCGGCTCCTTTCAGAGAGCCGATTCTTTTGGCTCCGCGCACTAAAAAGAGGCTCTTTTGGCTCCCAAATGGCTCCTCAGTTTTTTTGTTTGCTTAAATTAATTAACTACCAAAAATTATGTATAATTATGTGAAAAAACAAATTACTCCTGTAAAAAAATACACAATATCAAATATTTTTATTGATATGGCTTGATTTATATGTGTACAGAGTTAGTGGATGCTAACTTTCCCTTTCCCTGTGGTTACTCTGGTCTGATGATCAGCTGTCACTCATTTGTTTTACATATTAATAATGCTATCATCCCAACGAGTAAAATTAATATTTGAATAATAATAACAGCATAATGTGATAACATTTGTCCACCTGTCTACCCCACCTTCTCCTCGCTGTTGCGTGTGTCTGTAATTCTCCCCTCCCTCTTCTACCACGAATCTTGACCAATCGGCTGGCTATCTGTTGGCTATCTATTAGCTAGCTATCTGGCTGGCTATCTGTTAGCTATCTGGTAGCTGGCTGGCTAGTTGTCTGGCTATAGATTGGCTATCTGTTGGCTAGCTGGCTGGTTAGTTGGCTATCTATTAGCTCTCTATTAGCTAGCTAGCTGGCTGGCTATTTATTAGCTATCTAGTGGCTGGCTATTTGGCTGGCTATCTATTGGCTACTTCTTAGCTAGCTGGCTGGTTGGCTATCTGTTGGCTATCTATTAGCTAGCTAGTGTTTTATTTATTTGAGTTATTCCGGGTTGAGTGAACGCTGGCGCGTGTGGCTGCCGCTGCTCACCCACGTAAAAACTGATCCAGTGACTGTAAAGTGACCTTGAGAGTTTTGAAAGGCGCTTAGAAATTAAATGGATTATTATTATTATTATTATTATTATTATTATTATTATTTATTATTAACCGAATTTTGCTGACCATTTTGTGTTTGGGAGGCTTTTACTGAGCGAGTTGCTTGTTCTGTAGCCACAAAGGGACATAAGTCTTGTTGTGCCGGTCCCAAGCCCGGATAAATACAGAGGGTTGTGTCAGGAAGGGCATCCGACGTAAAAGCTTGGCCAAAACAAACATGCGGATCAAACCTCTAAAGATGGAGGACACAGATTTGCTGTGGCGACCCCTTGAAGGGAAAATCCCAAAGGAAAAGAAGAAGAACCGAAGACTGGGGGCGGGGAATAGAGGGGAGAAAAAGTCGGCTCCCATTTCCGGCTCTTTGTTTGGAGCCGGCTCTCTTCATTCACTTCAGAGATCCGGCTCGTCTGCGAATGACACATCACTACTGCCCTCTGCCCTCCTGTGCCTAGGTCGCTTGAGACGCAGTTGTCCAGAGTGGAGGCGGAGCTACTGAGAAGGGAAGCCCCGCCCTCCTACGGCCAGTTGATCGCTCAGGGATTGATTCCGCCTGTGGAGGATTTCCCCGTCTGCTCCGGGAGTCAGGTAAGGACACCGCTTCCGTTTGGGCGTGACGCACCTGTCCCGCCCGGCGCTTTTGACGGCATCAATGCCTTCAGGCATCGGTCCTGGAGAACCTGCGCCTGGCGGTCCGTTCTCAGCTCGGCTTCACGTCGCTCCGCCTCCCCTCCGCCGGTCGCCGCAGCAACCTGTGGCGCGGCCTCTTCTCCCGCTCGCGCCGCTCGGGGTCCTTGGCCCTGGTGACCGCCGACCCGGAGGGCGGCGGCGCGGCGACCTCGGTTTCCGAGCCGCCGGATTCGGACGACACGGACACGGAAAGCGGCGTCGGGGCGGCGGGCGGTCCCGTAGCAGCCTTGCCCCACAAGAGCCCGTCTGCCGCGGCGACCTCTGTGACCTCCGCGCCCCCGGCGCCCGGCCCGAGCCCAGTCCCGGGCGAAGTCGCGACCGATCCGGCGGTGGAAACGTCCGATCCGGGCGCCGGGCGTCACGACGGCTCTTCGCGCCTCCCGACCCCTCCCGCCTCCGCTCTGCGCCGCCTCACCCGAAACCTGCGGCGCCTCGCCAGAAATCTGGTGACGACGGGTCTGGGCCAGCCCCGCCAGACTCGGGCCAGTCACAGTCCGCTCCACCAGGTGCACGCGGGGAGGGGCGCGGCGCAGTCGGCGGAGCGCCGCGGGAGTGCGGACCAAGAAGAAGACGTGGAACTATTAATCCCGGAGCCGTCGCCCGGCGAGCTCCACCGGCCGCTCCTAGACCCGCCGCGTCCCGGACCTTGCCGACACTGCGGCAAAGTCCACACCGCTCAGGTCCCCGACTCGTGCCTGGACGTCGGAGGCAAGGTGGAGAGCAGCGACGACGAGCTGCTTCAGCTAAGCTAACGAGCGGCTTGTGAAGGACAATGTCATCCCAGACCTGCAGACCCCAGACTCCTTTGTCCTGCCCCCCTTCCCACATTTGCTCCGAGGCTGCAAACGCACCCGGTTGACCCCCCGCGGGTGAGCATTCCGTCCTTCTCCGGGCAGAGAGCCGGACTTTTCTTTTCTGGTTTATTTTGCGTTCAAGAGTTTGGTACCTCGTCTATTTATTGTTCCTGTTCTTCAAATTGTCACGTTCTTTGGCCTGCATGATCACTTGGTGGTTTTTTTCCAAGGGCCTTATTAAACTTTGAAATCCCTCCTTTGTTATTGCCAAATAAAGAGCAAAAGGTCGGACCGCCGTTCAACACCTAAAACCAGTGTCTGAAATAACGTCTGCCCGGACGCCCGGGGGGCGTGCAACTTTTACATTGGGCGTACAACTTACAAAACTTACAAAACGGCCTGCGTGGCCCACCACTTTTCCAAGAAAAAAGTTGTTGTTTTTTCAAATCAAACGTTTGCTTTATTCAATAAAGCAAACGTTCGGACAAAGATTTTGAAATCAGAATAAATATTCCGATTTTGTTTAGGAAATTTCACAATTTCGGTTCGTTTGTCAATTTGCATACTCGACGCGACAGCCAATCAAAAGCCTGCTTCGTGCTTCCGGACTTTCCAGAGTGTTGTAATAATAATAACAATAATAATAATAATAATACATTCCATTTGTAAGCGCCTTTCAAAACTCTCAAGGTCACTTTACAGTCACAGGATCCATTTTTATGTGGGTGAGCAGCGGCAGCCACACGCGCCAGCGTTCACTCAACCCGGAAGTAACTCAAATAGATAGATAGCTAATAGCTAGCCAGCTAGATAGCTCTATAGCTAGCTATAGAGCTGGCCAGGGAGCTAGATAGTAAATAGCTAGCTAGATAAATAAATCAAGAAATATTCACACTGATTGATTTCCTCCCCTGTCACCCTCTTGATTTTGATTTCCCTCCTGTCCCTGATTCTAATTATATTTGCGTATCATTTTCCAAAGTAGATGCACAGAACCTCAGCCCCAGAAGAAACATTCAAAAGAAGCTAACAAAATTTATGACGCTCCATAACGTGTGTCCATCATGGAAAGAGGAGTTCACGTGGCTTGTAGCAGACGACGCAACGCAAACATTGCATTGTGAAACATGACCAACAGTGTATGGACAAACGACAACTGGGGGAAAATCATCAGCAAGGGAGATTTACCATCAATTAAGCAAGGGAGCATTTGTGGTAGGTACATCCTTCATAAAAACAATCCTTAATACTTTGCAACAATGTTTTTTTTTTTTGCGATTAGTCGTCTTATTGTGTTTCAAGTTGTGAAAAATGAGGGCAGGCAACTTTATGGCCGTGCAGGCAACTTTTCAGAGTTGTCTGCCCTGGTGTCCGCTAACTTTTTATCATGAGTTTCAGACACTGCCAAAACCCTTCTAAAAAGAGCAACCTCTGGCTTGTGGTACCATCAAGTCCGACGGTACCGTTTGCCCACAGACTCGGAGCAAAAGACCATTGGCGGTTGCGACCCCAACGGGGTATAAAAGAGACAAAGACACAACGGCCAATGCATCGGGTGGCGTTTGCGGGTTGCAGAAAATTGGAACCTGGACACGTGTAACATCGCCAATCTTTATTTACACAGCTGAACCACCAGATAACACTCGCGTTGCTTTTGTTGACTTGTTTGCTCCTCTTTAGCTAGTGGGCTAATCCTCAGCGTGAGGTCACGTGACTGTCCATGAAGTTGAGGTCACGTGACTGTCCGGGAAGTTGAGGTCACGTGACTGTCCGGGAAGTTGAGGACATGTGACTGTCCGGGAAGTTGAGGACACGTGACTGTCCATGAAGTTGAGGTCACGTGATTGTCTGGAAAGTTGAGGTCACGTGACTGTCCGGGAAGTTGAGGTCACGTGACTGTACATGAAGTTGAGGTCACGTGACTGTCCGGGAAGTTGAGGTCACGTGACTGTCCGGGAAGTTGAGGACACGTGACTGTCCGGGAAGTTGAGGACATGTGACTGTCCGGGAAGTTGAGGACACGTGACTGTCCATGAAGTTGAGGTCACGTGACTGTACGGGAAGTTGAGGACACGTGACTGTCCGGGAAGTTGAGGACACGTGACTGTCCATGAAGTTGAGGACACGTGACTGTCCGGGACGTTGAGGACACGTGACTGTCCGGGACGTTGAGGACACGTGACTGTCCGGGAAGTTGAGGACACGTGACTGTCCATGAAGTTGAGGTCACGTGATTGTCTGGAAAGTTGAGGTCACGTGACTGTCCGGGAAGTTGAGGTCACGTGACTGTACATGAAGTTGAGGTCACGTGACTGTCCGGGAAGTTGAGGTCACGTGACTGTCCGGGAAGTTGAGGACACGTGACTGTCCGGGAAGTTGAGGACATGTGACTGTCCGGGAAGTTGAGGACACGTGACTGTCCATGAAGTTGAGGTCACGTGACTGTACGGGAAGTTGAGGACACGTGACTGTCCGGGAAGTTGAGGACACGTGACTGTCCATGAAGTTGAGGACACGTGACTGTCCGGGACGTTGAGGACACGTGACTGTCCGGGACGTTGAGGACACGTGACTGTCCGGGAAGTTGAGGACACGTGACTGTCCATGAAGTTGAGGTCACGTGACTGTCCGGGAAGTTGAGGACACGTGACTGTCCGGGATGTTGAGGACATGTGACTGTCCATGAAGTTGAGGACACGTGACTGTCCATGAAGTTGAGGTCACGTGACTGTACGGGAAGTTGAGGACACGTGACTGTCCGGTTGGTTTGCCCTATGGCGCGCCGGCCCCCTCTGTCTCCTTATTGGTCAGCGGGGCCAGGGCGGGATCCACCAGGGAGGTGGCTGGAAACAGTTTAAACCAGCCGATCACCATGATGGACAGGTCCAAGTCGTCCAGAAGGACCTGAGCGGCGCCCATGAAGGATTTGTGGTCCATCTTGCCGTAATCGCCCCACACAATGATCTGAGCAGTTGGTCCATGTTAGTCGGCTGGCAAAGCGTGCGGCGTTAGCGCCTTACCTGCAGAACTTTGCCTTCGGGATTCTCTTCAAACTGCAGCTGTTGTTGATAGAGAGGATCTAGTGTTTTTCTGGCCAGACGAGTTCTTCGCTTCAACAGACATTTGCCGTTGTCCATCAGGTAGACCTTCACATAAGCGGCTGAGCCGCCGCACAGCGGCTCTTCACCATTCGGGCTTAGCCGCGCTCGTTTGCTCGGGATTTGTGGTCTCTCGCGCCCTCGGACTTACCTGGCGTGTTCTTGTTTCCTTGTTTACCCACAAGCCCCCTGGCCCGGATCACCTCCACGTCCAGGCGCTCCTTCCTGTAGACCATTCCGATCTGGATATCTCCTGAGCAACAGAGCCGCGCACTTCGGGTTACAACCCGTCCGCCCTTCAGACATTTTCGGATTGGTCGGTACCCATGGGAGGCGTGGCCAACGTCTGCCTGCCAGCCAGCTGGGCAGGACCCAAGCCATCAAGGAAACCGGTGAAGTGTTTGTCTGTGGCCAGCTTGACCCCCGGGAAGACCAAACTGAAATGCAAACGGCATCACGATGGGAATATGTAGGAAGGGCCGCGCGACCACGACGGCTCGTACGCGCCGGGCTTCGGGTCCTCCGCATCGGGATCGCGGCTGGGCTGTCGGGTGAAGCGCGACTTAAACTCCACGGCCAGTCCGGTTTCCACGCTCCTCTGGACGGGAAGTCTCACCACCTTCTTCTTCTTCTCTTCCTCTGGAAAAGACGTGAGCGGCGTGGAGCCCGCGAAGCTCCGCCTTCTGCTCGATTGCGTTTGCGTTTGTCTCGACGGGGCTCACCCTCCGGATTGAGTTGCGAGGCGTTTTGGCTCTTCTTTCCCAGGCCGACCATCCCCATCACCCGAGCGCCCAAACTGGATCGTCGTTTTTTGTCGTCGTCGTCGTCATCGTTGCGGCTCAGGGAACAAATGTCGCCACCCACGCTGGCGGACTTGGTGGCGGGCGCGGCGGGCGACCTGCGGACGGCGTGTCAAAAGGTGAACGTCAAGTTCGAGCTGCACGAGATGTGCCGAAACTGCCCTTCCTGAACGCACCATGCTGAGAAAAAGTTATTGGTATCTGCCTGAGTTTATATAATAATAATAATAATAATAATACATTTAATTTGTAAGCGCCTTTCAAAACTCGCAGGGTCACTTTACAGCCGCTGGATCAGTTTTTCTGTGGGTGAGCAGCGGCAGCCACACGCGCCAGCGTTCACTCAACCTGGAATAACTCAAAAAGATAGAAAGCTAGCTAGCTAGCTAGCTAATAAATAGCAAGTTAGATAGCTAATATGTTTTCCGATTCAAACAACTAGCTAGGTAGCTATAGAGCTAGCTAGCTAGTTAGATATCTATATGTTTACTGACTCAAATAAGTAGCTAGGTGGCTATATAGCTAATAGATAGATTTTAACCCCAAATTGCTCTCTGATGATCGTACAAGTGGTCAGACGCTGCACTGAAAATTACATTGGAAAGAAAGCCACGCCCCTCCCACACCATCGCCCCACAAAAATAGACATGAACTAATTGGTTAAATCAATAAATGGCTTGTTTTTACCAAACATGGTGAAGCAGCAAGAAGTTGTTGTTGAGTCGGACCCGCGGGCCAATTACCCAAAACGAAAAACCTCCCGAGATGACACGTGGCGGCACCCCTTCACTTACTTGGACGACTCCAGCTCCTCCATGGATTCGTTGGAACGAGAGGCGGCCTTTTCCGCCGATCCTACTCCGGAGTCCTCAGACGAAACTGCCGCTGCATCCACCTGACTGCGCCCGCCGGCGACAGGGGCTTTTCAGAAGGTGCGATGGCTGCAGTGGCGGTAAGGCGCTCACCTGATGCTTTGAGGGTCGTCGAGGAGGACCGACTGGGCCGACAAGTCGCTGGAGTTGCTGAGGGACGAGGTCAACGCTTGGCCATCCCGCATCTGCGCAGCCATTTGAGCTGCGCTGCCGCTCTCCTTTTCTGGATGCTTGGTCGCACCTGCGGGGACGACGGTCGTAGAACCAAAAAGGGGAAAGACCCTTCTTGCTTCTACTTGGCAACAAAATGGAGGCGAACCTCGCGCTTTTCTGCCAGCTAGCTAGGTAAAAGATAGCCAATAGACAGCCAAATGAGCAGTTTGCAGGCTAGCTAGCAGTAACCTTGCGTATCTACCCGGCAAATTGACTTTTATTCTGATAGTTTGGCTGGATTTTTATCAATCACAAGGAACAGAAAAACATTCATATTAATGGGGTATTATCACAAAGTTATTTGAAATAAAATATTCTGACATTTTGTTGAAGTCGTGTATATACAGTAAAGTCTCGTTATATCGATATCGGATATATTGATAGTCCCGGTTATATCGATACTATTTCTATGCACGTACGGAGAAAATTACATGCAAACAGGGTCGGATATATCGATAGTCCCGGTTATATGGATATTTTTTCGGACTCCCTTGAATATCGATATAACGAGACTTTACTGTATATATACACACACACACACACACGCACCGTTTGCCGCCTTGCTCTGCAGGTCCTCCCATGTGACCTCTGAGCGCCAGCGTGCGAAAGACAAAGCAAAAGCTGGACGGCGAGGTTCGCAGGTGCGACCGCACGACGGCCGTGCACTGACCTTTCCGGCTCCCTCCGGGCGTGGCGGAACGTCTCTCCGCCTCTGACGTCGCGTGACAGGATGTGGCCAAATTAGAGCGCCATCTGCAAACATGGCGGTCGGCGAGCGCCGGTTTCACACGCACCTGGGGTCTGGGGGGGCGGAGCCGGAGAACCGCTCGCTGCCGGGGGAACCGGAGCTTGATGACACGCCGAGGGGGCTGGCGGAGGCTCTTTATGAGAAGTTGTCGCCGGAGGGGGGGGAGGGACCGGATGAGGAATGGTAAAGGGCGAGCTAGCAGCTTGAGATTCAGAAGTGGCGGGGTTAGGGGCTGGCAGGGGAGGAGCTTGAAGAAGTGTGTGAGGAGGAGGAGACGGCGTTGGTGCGGGAGGTGGGGAGCGAGCCGGTCGGCGCTGAGCCGCCTCGACGCTCAAAGTTGGCGGCTGCGATTGCGGCTCTCCCGTGGTAGGCGGAGCTTGGATTCTAATGAGCGGAGGGTATTGCGGGTTGCCCGTGGGAGGCGCCTGTCGTTGCAGGAGGGGAGGCGACAGGTGAGTGGGGGCGGCGCCAATCCCGGTTGCCGCCCCTTTGCCGGCCCAAACTGGCGCCAAGCAGGATGAGAGAAGAGCAAAGATTGAGCAAAGACTCTTTGAAAGACACCCGTCGCCGACAGCGAGACGCTGAGCCGCGTGTTGACTTGAGCACACAAGAAGATGGAGAGAAGAAGAAGGAGGACAAGAAGAAGAGGAAGAAGGAGGCGAAGAAGAGGGATAAGAAGAAAAAGAAGCTCGCCGATGGCACCTTAGTGAGCGCCGGAGCTTGGTTGACGGTGCAAGCTGTCTCACTTACGTGTGTCCGCTGCACCCTTGGGCGGGACGCCGGGCAGCTGGCGACCTCGGCGACCGCACTCGGGACTTCTGAGGGGACTGGAGGGGAGCCAGGCGTCATGGCGGCCTCCTCTGTCAGAAGAGCACAATGAGAGAGAGGGCGCGTTGACTAGCGACGGGTTAGTCTCGGCAACGCTGGATGCGGGCGACTTTCATTCATTTTGTTTCCACCTGGTCAAAGGAGGACCAGCGCTCTCATTTACCTCAGCAGGTCCTCGTTGAAGGCTTCCCCTTCCCAAAGTAAGTCTGGATTGAAGTCTAGGCTAAAGAGCAGAAAAAGAGCTGCTGAGCTTTGAACCTGGCCACGACCGCCCCTTAAATCAACAGATTCACCTTAAGTCCTCAACGCTCCCGTTGGCCTTCTGCTCTGGCCAGGAAAATCCTCCGGGGTAACTACGCACGGAATGCATCGACAACTCCTTTCCATCAGATTGTCATCATCAGAGTTTTTGGCGGGCTGTTTTTTGTCTCCTCGTACCAGTCATTGCACTCAAGAGAAATGGTTCCGGAGCTCCTCCTCAAAGACCTGGTGGACACATGGCCTCGGTTCACCCCGAACCTCAACCCTAACCCCTAACCCTCGGTTCATTCCTAACCCTCGGTTCATCCCTAACCCTCGGTTCATCCCTATCCCTTGATTCATCCCAACCCCTAACCCTCGGTTCATCCCTAAGCCTATACCCCAACCCTAACCCTCTCCTGTGACCAGAAGAAGTCCAAGATTTGTTTTTGTCCTTACTTGTCCGGGCCGCTGCGGAGGCCGACGTCGGAATGGGCTCGGGTGACCTTGGAGCCTCGAAGCAGCCGCACGGCGTCGTGGCGGGAAAGCGGATAGAGTGGGGTTACGCTGCAAGCCGGGCGGCAAACTCATGTCATGGGCAAACCGGGCGGTGGCGGGCGGCGTAGGTCTACCTGCGGATCGGGGACGACCAGCACCTCGCTGGCGCCGGCTCACAAGACGACGGCCTGGGCTCACTCAAAAGGCGGGCCGAGCTGCACCGGCGGCGAAGGGAGCGCGAAGCGGCAACTCGTGGCAGGGAGGCCCAATCGCCACCGCCCAGCTTGAACCAGTGCGGCTGATCATCCATCAGGGCGCTCTTCTCCAGTCCGATGACAACCTGGAGCGCATCAAGAGGGGGGCGCGCACGTCCTTTCTTTCAGCTGCCCCCGAATCTGGCCCACTTAGACTCAACTTGTTTGGACTAGGTCGTCTGCAGTCCTTCGGCATCGCACCTGTCCGAGAAACCGACCGTCTTCCTCAGCGACGCCGACCCGATCCCACACCGTCAACTCCAACGCACGCTCCCAGAAGCCCCGTTCGTGGACCGGGGAGTACAGAAAGGTCTGGTTCCACCGAGGTTCCGACGACTTCCTCACTGTCTTTGTCCTCCGCCTACTGTTGGAGCTGAATAGAAAAGCATCTCGTCTTCTCCTCGGCCGCTCACTCCGCTCGTTTGAACTTCGAACCTTCTGTCCGGAAGCAAGTTGATTTCCACATAAAGGCTGCATGGGCGGCCATCGACCCGAACCGGAAGGTCTTTGGCCCCGAGGACGGTTACCATGAGCTGTTGGCCAAGGTTTTCGTAGCACAGCTTCACCTTATGGAAGAAAGCCACCATTTTGACGCCAAGGCCTTGATAAATGCAAGGGCGCGGACCAGGATGAGCGTTTTAGTCAAGACCGCATGAGCCTCCCCCCCAAATCGCTGACCCATGGCGGCCAGCGTCGCCAAAAACCTCATTTGAGGCCAGGGCAGCCGGGCGACTCTCCAAAGTCATTCCATCCAACCTACCGGCGTCGTCCTCAACTGAAAAGTGTCCACTCACCTGAAGTCTGGGAACCAAAACGTGCTTACTCCCCGCCTGAAAGCAGGACCAACTTGTTTTGGCAGACTGGCCAGGAAGGAGATGGCGCCGCGAGCCCTGTGGACTTACCGGGACCCGTGCCTCCTCGCTGTTTGGGCTCACGGGAGAGTAAAAGGAAGCACCACCTGTCGAAGAAGGCACCGTTTCACTGCCTGCCGTGCGAAAGTCCAGATCAAACCTGGGCCGATGGACGCACCGGAGAGCGGCTGTCCGCGGCAAGAGTCTGCAGCTCTGGACACACAAACGGGGGTCGGCTGAGGCCACCGCTTGCCAACTCGGAAATGGTGACCTCACCTGATGGGTCGCGACACCAGCAGCTCCACCCGCGGCTCTGCTTTGGACTCCAGGATGATGTTGTAGACGTCGTCGAAGGTTGCTCCCTGTAGGACGTGACCGTTCCATTGCACAACCTGATCTCCTAGACCGCAGCCAAAGCAAAAAGGCCAGGCCCGGTGACCGGAAGCCGAGGCGGAGGTGACCCGCATCGGCGAAAAGGCAGCAAAAGCGCTCCACCACCCGGCCGCCCTTGAGTGCGTCCAGACCAGGCGCGAGTGCGCACGGGCTTCGCCGAGCAGGCGGGGAACGACGGGGCCGTCTTGCCAGACCTGCTCGCAGGTGTCCCACGATGTCCGCCAGACTTCCTCGCTTGACTTGAGTGATGAACGCGCACAGATGACCGGAATCTGTCCTTTTGCCGCCGGTCACCTGCAACCTCAAACAACATCACCACAATCTGGAGGGTCGCGGTGAGGAAGGGACGGCGGGATGGAGACGAGGGAACCAGCCTTAAGTCCGAGCACGGGGTCTGCGTGAACGGAGCCGTCCCTCGCCGTCTTGTCCAGCAAAATTCGGCCAATTAGACGCTCGCCGTCTGTGGACGGTCGCCATGTCCCATGCTGGCGGGGGGAGGCAGGGTGACTTTACCGACACGGGCGGACGGCACTTGCGGCGAAGGAGGCGGAGCTCACCCCGGCCGCGGTGGTGGCGCCTCCACTCTCATCGGCCCAACGGCAGAAGTTCATGTCGTCTCCTAGCCGGTCGGCGGCCCGCGAGAGGTCAGACGGCAGGTTTTGCCACGCTTGCTCGTGACCTTGCGGATTGACCGTCGGCGGCGATGAACGAATGAATGTCAAGGCTCCAAAATAAGGTCACGTCAATTCAAAACCATGCGCCACCCACTCAAAAAACGACCAATGCGCAAGCTAACGCAGCCAAGTCGCCATAAGGCGATGGTTGCCAGTGCGCAGGCCACCTGTGTCATGACATCTGCGCTAGACTTTTTCCGGGCGACTCCATTCGGACGGCAAACGTCAGCGATCGGTGCGTGAGTGGCCGACGGGTGGCCATCTTGTTCCTATTCTGACATCTCCAAGGTGATCGGCAGCTAATCCGCCTCGCCCTGCCTTAATCCAATTGAGTGTCGTGGCGATGACTCCAGCTGGCGTCTTCGGACTTTAGTTCTGGGAGCCTGCGTGGACGCCGAGCGGCTCGGGCGCTTTCATCAGCGCCGCCTCCCTCTCCATCGTCTTTTGACGGAGGTGTCGGCCAAGTTTCGCAGATTCAAGATCCATTCGCGACCGGAGCGTCGCCCGTTCTACCAGGCCGGCCGGCCCCAGGGGAAAGATCTCGGATCAGCGCCGGTAATCTGCTTGCCGACTCGTGGCCCAATGGCAACAAGGCCGCGTGCATCGTCAGCATGACGCTCCATTTCCTGTTGGGGCCTCGCCCCGGAGGGCCCGTACAGCTTTTCCTGATCCCACCTACTGGACGCAACCAGCCGGAATGGCGCCGGTGACCGAGCGAGATGACCGAGGCGCTTGCTTCAGCGCCGTCTCGCTTGTTTTGGCTCACCACAAGTTTGTCGTCGTGCTTTGTAGTTGCCGGCACGTCGCAGCTCGCTGTCTCGCCCGTCGCCGCCGTTGGTTGATTTGCTTTCGCAAAGGCTTTTAAGGAAGGACAGGAACATGTGGGAGGTGGGTGTCGGTGCCCAAAAGTGAGGCGTGGCTCGCTCAGGGCGTAGGGGGCGCTCTCTCTGGGGTCAGCCCTAGCCACTTAGCTCCCCCTGCCCCCACCCCATCCTGTCCCTGCCCCCACCCAACGGTCACTTTGACCCCGGGGTCAGTCCCCGAGTGAGCCACCAATGACTTTTGTTGCTCATGACGTCAGGCCTTGTCGCTAGCCCATTGCAACCGCGTCATGCGTTGGCGGTAGCCGCATTAAGCGGCGCTAAGCCTCCTGTGAGCTGCGCCATCGGGCAAATGCTTCATCTCATTAGCGATTTGCAACTGAACGGGTCAGGAAACATTAGCAATCTAGCTAGCAAGCTATCTATTAACTATGCAGCTAGCTAGAGAGCTAGCTATTAGCAATATAGCTAGCTAGCTATTTGAGCCAGGAAACATATTAGCTATCTAGTGAGCAACTCTTCCGATCTGATCACATTGCTTGGACTCGTGATTGTGAATAGCTCTTGCGCAAGTCAGAAGCTACGGCAGATGTTGGTCCATTGCTGTGACTTTTAATAATAATACTAATAATCCATTTGATTTCTAAGCGCCTTTCAAAACTCTCAATGCCACTTTACAGTCACAGGATCAGTTTTTCTGTGGGTGAGCAGCGGCAGCCGCATGCGCCAGCGTTCATTCAACCCGGAAGTAACTCAAATAGATTGAAAGCTAGTGTGCTAGCTAGCTAATTGTGGAAGTAACTCAAATAGATAGAAAGCTAGCTAGCTAGCTAATTGATAGCAAATAGCTCGCTAGCTATATAATTAGCCAGAAAGCTAGCTAGCCAGAATTGAAAATATGACGTCGAGCGCCATTCCCGAATTAGTTCGGGTTTTCTTTTTTTCTTTTTTGGGTCCCGGTAAAGAGCTGGCCATGGCCTCCATGTTAGCGCTTTGTTCTAGTTTCAGCTGTTGTGAAAGCGCCATATCAACCAATCTGTATTTTATTTTGCACATCTGCCCTCACTTCCATCTCATATAACTCCAAAGCTATATCATTTAGGAATTTACTCTTCTTTTCTGATGAAAGAAACGTTTATTACGCTGCATTGAATGTTTATGTGCTTCTAAAAGTCCATATTCTGTGGGTCCTGGAATTCGAGTCACAATGACAAAAACCCTGGCACCGGAGGGGAGACATGTTTTCACACCTGGCAAAAAATGAGTTAAACTATGTGTGTGCGCGAACGTGTGTGTGTGTGTTCCCACAGGGCAAATCCTTCACACCTCTTGTCCCCACCAAGTACAAAAAACGTGTGTGTGTGTGTGTGTGTGTGTGTGTGTGTGTGTGTGTGTGTGTGTGTGTGTGTGTGTGTGTGTGTGTGTGTGTGCGTGTGTGTGTGTGTGTGTTTGGGCTTGTGGGTGTGTGTGCATGCGTGCCTGTGTGTGTGTGTGTGCATGTGCGCAGACCCACATGCATGCAAAATCGTGAGAAAGAGCCCCCGAAATAATTGTCGTTCGCCTGTGTTTGTTCCAGGACCGCCGGGAGTCTTGACGAGGACGACGAACAAAGTGACGGCGGGCGAGTTGACGTCTGGAGCTCTCGCGCTACTCGCGGCAAGTGGCCCAACAGGCTCATTTCCCTCTTTGGTCCTTTGACATGGACGCCCGTTGGAAGAAGACGATGGCTGCCGCGCTGATGGCGCTGGCGCTGGCGTGTTTGCAGGCCGGGTGCAGGCCGCCCACCGAGGTAGGCGCTAGTGATGTGCCCTTCGCCAACGAGCCGGTTCTTAGAGCCGCATCTCTGAAGTCAAAGAAGAGAGCCGCTCCCAAGAAGGAGCTGGAAATGGGAGCCGACTTTTTTTTTAAATCATCATAATAATAATAATACATTTCATTTCTAAGCCCCTTTCAAAACTCTCAAGGTCACTTAACAGTCACAGGATAAAGTTTTTCTGTGAGTGAGCAGCGGCAGCCACATTTGCCAGCATTCACTCAACCCCGAAGTGACTCAAATAGATAGAATGCTAGCTAGCTAATGGATAGCAAATAAATAGCTAATAGATAGCCAGATAACCAACAGCTAGCTAGCTAGACAGCTAATAGCTATCTAGCTAGCTAATCAATAGCAAATAGATAGCCAGATAGCCGACAGCTTACAGCCAGCCAGCTAGACAGCTAATAGCTAGCCAGCTAATAAATAGCCAGATAGCAAACAGCTAGCCAACTAGACAACTTACACCCAGCCAGCTAGACAGCTAATAGCTAGCCAGCTAATAAATAGCCAGATAGCAAACAGCTAGCCAACTAGACAACTTACACCCAGCCAGCTAGACAGCTAATAAATAGCCAGATAGCCAACAGCTAGCCAGCTAATACGAGACAGCTAATAAATAGCCAACAGCTAATAGCTACCTAGCTAGCTAATGGATAGTAAATAAATAGCTAATAGACAGCCAGATAGCCAACAGCTCACAGCCAGCCAGCTAGACAGATAATAGCTAGCCAGCTAATAAATAGCCAGATAGCCAACAGCTAGACAGCTAATAGCTAGCTTTTTGTCCTCTATTCCCCGCCCCCAGTCTTTGGTTAAAGCCGCACACGATTGGTCGATATCCGTGGTAGAGGAGGGAGAATTACAGACAGATGCAGCAGTGGACAAATGTTATCACATTATGCTGTTATTATTATTCAATTATTATCAATTTTACTAGTTGGTATGATAGGCATTATTAATATGAAAAGCAAATGAGTGACAGCTGATCATCAGACCAGAGTAACCACAGGGAAAGTCAAAGTTAGTGAATGCTCTCTGTGGACGTATAAATAAAGCCATATACAGTAAAGTCTCGTTATATCGATAGTACTGCTTATTACGATACTATTTTCATTATCCTACAAGAAGCAAATCCTCCATTGTGAAAGTGTTCGACGTGCCGCAGAATACTTTATCAACGTGAGTAATGAAAACGTTGCAGTTTTTGTTTTCCGTGCATGTATTTAATTGTGTTGTATTCAGATATCTTTATCGCTTGCAACAATCACTGTTTTTCATACAGTATGTACATGCTGGCGTTCGTGGTTTTCTCTCGTGTGTGTAGAACAATGTCGAGTGCTACTCAGAGTCACGATTGCAAGAGTGCGTTATGAAAATAATAAATGACGTTTTTATGTCATGCATAAGTTTATTTTTCACTTCACGACAGTACAAAAGCATGCTAGATACGCGATCCGTGAACTCAAGGTGAAAATTACATGCCATATCAAAGATCCCCCATTTATTGCAGACTTTTAATGAAGTTCGGTGCAGGATTTTTTTCCGACTTTTGGGAGTCATAAGAGCCGGATCTTTTTAGTGAGCCGAGCCAAAAGAACCGGCTCTCTGACAAGATTCCCATCACGAGTAGGCGGCGCCCGCCGGCACGTGGCTTAGCTGCCGCGTGGCTAAAGCGTGTTTGGTCGTCCCTCTCAGGTCGAGGCGACGCCGCGGCGCCAGGTCGGGTGGGGCGTGGCCACGGGTCACGGCGGCGACTTCCGGCGACTTCCCGGACTTTGTCGCCGCCTTCGGAGGCGTCGCTTCACCTACATGGTAACGTTTTGAGCTAGCTTTTCCGCCGACGTTTGTCCAGCACGCTAGCGGCCGTTTTTGCGTGTGCATTGTCACAAGGCCGCCTTCTGCTGGACGGAGTCCAGACCAGGACTCGGTCCATTTGGCCAGACCTGCCAATGTCCCACAGGTTCCACCTGTTCCCGCATCTTCATTCGGAGCATCTGAGCGCCGTTTTGACTCCACTGCGACCGTCTGTGACTTTAAAGCAGGGCTCCCCAAACTTTTTCCTGTGAGGGCCACATAACTTTTCCCTTCCGTGATGGCGGGCCGGTGTCAGTTTGTAACAGAAAAAGTGTGACAATCGTAGAGAAACATATATAGCTAAATCTATTAGCTATTTAGAGAGCTAGCAATTAGGAATACAGCTAGCAAGCTATTTGAGTCAGGAAACATATTACCTCTTTAGTTAGCTAGCTATCGAGCATTCTATTCGCTAGCTAGCTAGCTTTCTATCTTGTTGAGGTATTCCGGGTTGAGTGAACGCTCGCGAGTGTGGCTGCCACTGCTCACCCACAGAAAACTGATCCAGTGACTGTAAAGTGACCTTGAGAGTTTTGACAGGCGCTTGGAAATGAAATAATTAATAATAATAATAATAATACATGTCATTTTTAAGCGCCTTTCAAAACTCAAGGTCATTTTAGTCACAGCATAAGTTTTTTCTGTGGGTGAGTGAGCAGCGGCAGCCACACGCACCAGCGTTCACCCAGCTAATAGAGAGCTAATAGCTAGCTTGCTAGCCAGCAAGATATAATAATAATAATTAATTTCATTTAGAAGCGCCTTTCAAAACTTTACAGTCACAGGATAAGTTTTTCTGTGGGTGAGCAGCGGCAGCCACACGCGCCAGTGTTCACTCAACCCGAAATAACTCAAAAAGATAGAAAGCTAGC
The DNA here is from genome assembly GCF_051943395.1 of Hippocampus bargibanti. Lineage (NCBI taxonomy): Eukaryota > Metazoa > Chordata > Actinopteri > Syngnathiformes > Syngnathidae > Hippocampus > Hippocampus bargibanti. The sequence goes on along the minus strand of NC_142753.1, from coordinate 1,329,465 downwards.
TAGCTAGCTAATAGAATGCTAGATAGCTAGTTAACTAGATAGCTAATATGTTTCCTGAGTTAAATAACTGGCTATATTGCTAATAGCCAGCTCTCTAGCCAGCTAGATAGCTAATAGATATCACATTATGCTGTTATTATTATTCAATTATTATATTTTTTACTAGTTGGTATGATTATTAATATGAAAAGCAAATTACTGACAGCTGATGATCAGACCAGAGTAACCACAGGGAACGTGAAAGTTAGTGAATGCTCTCTGTGCGCATATACGTATATAAAGCCATACAAATAAAAATCTTTTATATTGTGTATTTTTTAAACGAGTAATTCGTTTTTCACACAATTTCACATGATTTTAGGTAGTTAATTTCAGCAACAAAACAACTGAGCAACCATTTGGGAGCCAAAAGAGCCGCATCTTTTTAGTGAGCCGAGCCAAAAGAACCGGCTCAATGAAAGGAGCCGGAATTCCCATCACTTGTCTGCAGTGACGAGTCCCAATCGTACTCATAAGGCTACATTCTTCAACGCTATCCAGCTAGCTTGTTTTTCGTCGTTTTGTGTCGTATTATGTTCTTCCAATGCCTTGAAAAGGGAACCTTCAGAAATCCTCACACATTTTCATCACTATTGTATTGGATTTTATATATTCACAAGTGAAATAATTATAATAATGGATGAGGCTTTTGTAATGTTGAATCAGAAAAAAACGGTCACGACGCACTTCAGGTTACGCGGGTTGAGGAAACGTCCAACAGTAAATTTCCAAATAAAAATGTCACGATGATCCGAAAGGTAAATTGGGTTGGTATATGAGAGAGAGCGAGAGAAAAAAACACGCTGGATTCAAATGCTATTGGGTGTCGGTTCGGTTCAACGTTTCTGCAGATTGTCAACTTTTTTTCCCCAGCAACTTGGTCTTTAATTGTGAAGGGATGATGACGAACATCCTGCTCAGTCCATTTCGGAGACTTGAAGCTTTTCCCCTTCTTCGCGTTGCTGTCGTGTTCGTCGTTGACGGACGCCGTGAAGCAGCCTCGCGAATTTTCGGTTGACGTCGTCCGTTCGCTTGAGTTGACGTTTGAAAGCGAGTTTTGGATTAGGTTGTGAAATGACGACTGGGTCTGACCCCGACAATAACGACGGTGAGTGAGTTCACCAAGACTTCCATACGAACTGCTCGCTTTCGCATTTCAATGTTTCCCCTTTTCTCCAATGACCTCGCCTTTTTTGTTCGGAATGGGTGGGGAACTTATGGCTCTTTCAATAATTTCATCTGGCTCGCCGATAAAACTAACATATTCTTGCTTTTTTGCTATTCATTTCCTGTTTGGGCGGCAGTTGGCGGAAAACGCCATTTTGATTGGATGATACTGACCTAGGTGGCCGTTGATGTCGAAACAGGTAAACGCCCCCTTTTTAATAATAATACATTTCCTGTATAAGCGCCTTTCAAAACTCTCGAGGTCACTTTCCAGTCACATGATCAGAATCAGAATCATCTTTATTGTCAAGTATGTAGAACAAAAGATCAGTTTTTTGTGGGTGAGCAGCGGCACCCACATACGCCAGCGTTCTCTCAACCCGAAAGTAACTCAAATAGATTGAAAGCTAGCAAGCTAGCTGTTCTGCCGTGATTCTAATTTGCAATGGAACAATACCACGAATGAAACAATTCCCATGCTAACGTTAGCAGTATACTTCTGTGAGAGAGCAGAAAGCAAGCGTGCAAGCTAATGAGCAGTATGAATGCTAGGTAGCAGTACGTTCGCGTATGTATCCGCCAAGTTGACTTTCATTACGATCGTTTGGCTGGATTTTTAATACCAATCACGAGGAATGGAAAACTATTCAGTTTAATGGTGAGTATGACCACAAAGTTATTTGAAATAATACATCCGGACATTTTGTTGAAATCACGTGCGTACGTGTTTGTGTGCGTGTGTGGCTCTCATTGAAAAACATATCAAAATATTTGACTTTTATGGCTCTCTCTTATAGTCAAAAAGGTTCCCGACCCCTGTGGACACAATTCAAAACTTAACTAGTTGAGGTGTAAAAAAAATACTCAACTGTATTGATAGAGCACTTTAAAACAACTACCGCTGCCTAAAATACGTAGGTTAAATCCTTTCCCAAAAACGATTCAATATTTAATATTCATTTTAGACTGCAAAAAAAAAACTCAAGAAATCTTTTAAAGGGTCAGTTAATGCAGAACTATTGGATTGGATTTGCCTTTATTAGTCTCACAGTCTATAATAATAATAATAATAATAATGCATGTAATTTATAAGCGCCTTTCTAAACCCTCAATGTCACAGGATAAGTTTTTCTGTGGGTTAGCAGCGGCAGCCACACGCGCCAGCGTTCACTCAACCCAGAAGTAACTTGGCTAGAAAGCTAGCTAGCTAGCTAATAGATAGCTAACATATAGCTATTTAGGCCTTCACTCAACCCGGAAGTAACTCAGATAGAAAGCTAGCTAGCTAATAGACAGCTAATTTGATAGCTAAGTAACTCAGATAGAAATCTAGCTAGCTAATAGCTAGTTAATAGATAGATTGCTAGATGGCTAGCTAATAGATTGCTAGATGGCTAGCTAATAGATTGCTAGATGGCTAGCTAATAGATCGATAGATGGCGAGCTAATAGATTGCTAGATAGCTAGCTAATAGATCGCTTCATGGCTAGCCAATAGATCGCTAGATAGCTAGCTAATAGATCGCTAGATAGCTAACTAATAGCTAGCAAGCTAGATAGCGAGATAGATAGCTAGCTAATACATAGCCAGCTAGTTAGTTAAATAGCAAATAGATGGAAAATAGATAGCTAGTTAATAGATAGCTAGCTAATAGCTAGTTAATCAGAATCAGAATACCTTTATTCGTCCCGCAATGGGGAAATTTGCAGATACATAGAATAGATACAGGTAGATAGCGATGTGGCGAGGAGCCGTGAGGAACCGTGAGAACGTCTCGCTCGGTCGCGCTGCTAGGGCAAAGAAGCAAACACTTGACATGCAAAAACAATCGACCTGCCACAGCTTGGAATTGAAGAGGATTTATGTGGGACAGGAGACAAATTCTTTACGTCAATGGATGCTACAGCGTCGTGTTTGTTTTCAACATTTAGCTTGTAGCAAAAGTGCACCTTTCCCTATATTACATCACAAAAGGTTGAGTGAAGGCCTATCTACCAATCTCTTAGCTATCTATTAGCTGGCTAGCTTTCTAGCCGAGTTACTTCCGGGTGCAGTGAACGCTGGCGCGTGTGGCTGCCATTGCTCACCCATAGAAAAACTTATCCAGTGACCTTGAGAATTTTGAAAGGCGCTTAGAAATTAAATATATGATGATGATGATCTCGTGCAGACGTGTGATTCCGGCCTGCGTCAGTGCGGTCAAGACTGAGGCGGCTTGACGACCTTTGACCCCACTTTTCAGCATCGTGGGAGTGCGATGGAGAGCGCGTGGCGGCGAGTCCCGCTGGCGTGCTGCCGTCCTCGCGCGTTGGTACTGCACGCTCTCTTCTGGGGCCTGGTGGCCCTCAGGTGGGAGCCCCGCCGCTTCCCACGTGCTCCCATGCTCCTTTGTTTCCTGATTGCGACGCTTGCCTTTCAGGGTATTTGGAGCCGCCCTGTTGGCTGAAGACAACACTGCAGGTAAAAGTCACGTGTCAAAACCTATTGATAACAACAATAACAATGACAATGATGATAATAATAATAATAATAGTAATAATAATACATTTCATTTGTAAGCGCCTTTCAAAACTCTCAAGGTCACGTTACAGTTACAGGAGTGGTGGAGCAGCGGCAGCCACACGCACCAGCGTTCACTCAACCCGGAAGTAACTCAAATAGAAAGCAAGCTAGCTAGCGAGTGAAAAGATCGCTAACAACTAGTGAAAAGATAGCCAATGGCTAGTGAATAGATATCTAATAGCTAGCGAATAGATAGCTAATAGCTAGCTAATACCTAGCGGACAGATAGCTAATTGCTAGCGGACAGAGCTAATTTCTAGCGGACAGATAGCTAATTGCTAGCGGACAGATAGCTAATTGCTAGTGAACACATAGCTTAATGCTAGCGAATAGATAGCTAACTGATAGCGAACAGATAGCTAATTTCTAGCAAACAGCTAATTACTAGCAAACAGATAGCTAGTTGATAGCGGACAGATAGCTAATTGCTAGTGAACACATAGCTTAATGCTAGCGAATAGATAGCTAACTGCTAGCGAACAGATAGCTAACTGATAGCGAACAGATAGCTAATTGCTAGCAAACAGCTAATTACTAGCGAACAGATAGCTAGTTGCTAGCGAATCGATAGCTAGTTGCTAGCGAATCGATAGCTATTAGCTAGCGAACAGATACCTAATAGCTATTGGCTATCTTTTGGCTGGCTGGCTAGTTTTTCATTTATTTGAGTTATTCCGGGTTGAGTGAACGCTGGCGCATGTGGCTGCCACTGCTCACCCGCAGAAAAACTGAGCCGGTGATTGCAAAGTGAGCTTGGGAGTTTTGAAAGGCGCTTACAAATGAAATGGATTATTATTATTAGGTATATGGCTATCTATCTAGTGAGCTATAAGCTATCCATTAGCTAGTTGTCTCGCTTTCTATCTATTTGAATTACTTCCGGGTTGAGTGAACAGTGGCGCGTGTGGCTGCCGCTGCTCACCCACAGAAAAACTGATACTGTGACTAACGTGACCTTGTGGGCTTTGAAAGGCGCTTATAAATGACATGTATTATGATTATGATTATTATTCTTGTTTTTGTCGTCTGTCATGCAGCCACCCAGGCCAATGTCGCCCCCTGCTGGCTCGTGGAGGACTTTGTGGTGACGGTGGAGTGCTCGCAGTGCGACGCCTTCCAGGCGGTACGTGGGGGGATTCGCTGTGGCCGCCCGCGCCTTGCGTTGACGATGGTTGGCCTCTTGTGTTCAGAAGACGAGGCCGGCGTGCGGCCGCACGGGCTACCTGGAAAAGGTTAACTGTACCAAATCCAACCGGGATGAGTACAAAAGGTTCGTTCAACGCGGCCGCGCTGCGCACTTGACACACACACACACACACACGCAAATGTTGTCACGGCATCTCCGCACCTGTGCTCGACAGCTGCCGCTCAGCCGTCATGGAGGAGCGTCTCTTCTGGAAGTTCGAGGCGGCCATGTTGTCGGTGACGTCCTTGTGTGCCGTCTCGGTGGTCCTACGTCAGCGCCGACTGGACCGGCTGGCCTCCGACAAAGTTCGCCGACAGATCGAGTCCATCTAGTGGCGTCACGACCGGGATGCAAAATGCGCCAAGGCGGAACTGCCGCCGTCGCCGCCGCATTTGCTTTGTTTTGCTGTGCGGCATTTGGAGATGCGCAAGGGTGCGCGTGAACTCGCGTGAACTCTAAAAAAATGCTTTTCCTCCACTTTCTGCTGCGTGTCCGCTTTGTCAACGCCTCCGTTTCATTGCACTGGAGACTTTGCGGAACACTCTCGGCACTTTTCTCACTCACTACCCGATAAAAGAAGAGTGCTCGTTTGGTTATGTTCCTTTGCTGCACATTAGTGATGTGTCGTTCGCCAACGAGTCGGTTCTTATAAAAAAAGTTGGATCCCATTTCTGGCTCTCTTTGTGAAGTGAACAAAGAGAGCCAGAAATGGGAGTATCCGACTTTTTTTTTTATAATAATAATAATAATAATCCATTTCATTTCTAAGTGCCTTTCAAAACTCACAGTCACTTTACAGTCACAAGATCAGTTTTTTTCTGTGGGTGAGCAGCTGCAGCCACACGCGCCAGCGTTCACTCAATAATGAATAACTCAAATAGATAGAAAGCTAGCCAGCTAGATAATAGACAGTCAGTGAGATAGCTATCTCAGTAGATAGCTAATAGATAGATAGCCAGCTAGCTAGATAGATAGCAAATAGATATCTATTAAGTAGCCAGCTAGAAAGCTAGCATACACGTGATATAACGAGAACCATTCAACTACAGGTAACATCCGACTTACGACCTCCAGACCCTAGTTTAAAAATTTTAATTCGATGCATGGCACCGCAACGCGCGAGCAGGCCGGTAACGCGTACGACAATTTTAGCCAGCCAGCATCTCACTCTCGCACAGCAATCGGCCGTGTGATGGCACCCGCCCACAGTCTTCGGTTAAAGCCCCACGTGATTGGTCAAGATCCGTGGTGGAGGGAAGGGAAGGGAGAATTACAGACACACGCAGCAGTGAGGAGAAGGGGGGGGGGGGTAGACAGGTGGACATATTTTATAATAATCTTTCTCAAATAGCAAGCCAGCTAGCTAGTGAAAAGACAGCCAGTGGCTAGCGGATAGCCAATGGCGAGTGAATAGATAGCTAATACCTAGCGAATAGATAGCTGATACCTAGTGAATAGCTAATAGCTAGTCAATTGATAGCTTATAGATAGCTAATAGCTAGCAAATAGATAGCTAATAGCTATCAAATAGGTAGCTCCCTAACGAATGCTAATAGCTAGAAATACTTTGACTCGGTTTTGCTCTCTGCCTTGTTTAGGCTCATCTCTGGAAAAACAACCGCTGAGGTTTCGTACGTGTCAAACAAACGCAAAAAGCTGCGCAGAACGCCATTTGACTTTGGGGATTATTTTTCAAGGTGTGCGAAACTGGTGGCATATTTTTGGCTCATTGCATCTGGGGCCTCAGCACTTGCTGACGCCATCACAGCGCGACATCTGTGATCCGCCGCCGCTCCTGCGCAGTCGCCCGTTTGGAATTTTCCACCAGATTCCTCAAGAGACTCTCAAAAGTTGCGCGCGTGGCTTTGGACTAAATAAAAGTTTCGGCGAGCAACGCCGCCAGAACCGGTCCGGCGGTCCGAGCGAGACGCCCGCATCGCCTTTGCTCGCTCCCGCGGATGGACGCGAGAGGTTCGGCGGAGGGCTCGCCGGTGGCAGCCAGCAGCGTCCCGGCCTTCCTCGCCAAGCTGTGGACTTTGGTGGAGGACCCCGACACGGACCCGCTCATCTGCTGGAACCCGGTACGACTTTTGGACTCTGATCTGGTCCGGTATCGTCGCGTGCGGCGTCGCGCTGCTTTAGCTTCGAGCGTAGCAATGGCGGCCTAGCCGTTAGCGGCAAGAGGCAAGTGGCCAAGACTTTAGACCAGGGATCCCCAAACTTTTTCCTGTGAGGGCCACATAACTTTTTAACTTTTCCCTTCTCTGATGGGGGGCAGGTGTCAGTTTGTAACAGAAAAAGTATGACGATCGTAGGGGCGCTTAAAAAATGTATTGTTTTCCAGAAAGACACACATAACCAAATAACCCTTTCCAGGTTCTAAATAAAGTCAGGAAACAAATAACACTATTAATGAAATCAATAATAACTAAAAAACTCTCTCTGGGTTCTTCATATAAAAAAGAAGAAATAAATAACACTATTTATGAAACTAATAACTAAATAACTCTCTCTTTGTTCTTCATAGAAAAGATCCATGGAACATTAACTTTCTGTTGTGCCGTGCACAATCTTAACAGATAAAAGTTCAGCTCAGTTGTCAGAGCAGAATCTCTCTGACACACATGACACAGCAGCCTCTTCAAGTTCTTGTGTTCCTTCCTTAGAATCCTTTTGTAGGTTCCTGTAGGCTTGTAGACGCCGCTGTTTGCAGCTCTCTCTCATCAACTTCCCTGTGAAAACCACAAAGGAAGCCAGTTGACAAAGTGAACTGAGTGATACAGCACAATACATTTCAGTACCAGTATGGCTGTAAAGATGGATTTTATCCCAGTAGATTGTATTAGGATTATATTTGTTTGTGCTCAGGATGACTCATTCAAGTCAGAAAAGGGATCTTACCTATGTACAGTGCCTTGCAAAAGTATTCGGCCCCCTTGCAACCCCTTTCGCCACATCTCATGCTTCAAACATAAACATATGAAATGTATTTTTTTGTGTGTCAAGAATCAACAAGTGGGACGCAATCGTGAAGTGGAAGAACATTTCTTGGATAATTTAAACTTGTTTAACTAATTAAAAACTGAAAAGTGGAGCGTGCAATATTATTTCAGTGCAGCAAACTCACTCCAGACGTTCAGTGAGGATCTCCGAATGATCCAATGTTGTCCTCACTGACTGATGATGATAAATAGAATCCACCTGTGTGTAACCAAGTCTCCGTATAAATGCACCTGCTCTGTGATAGTTTCAGGGTTCTGTTTGAAGTGCAGAGAGCTTCGTGAAAACCAAGGAACACACCAGGCAGGTCCCACCAGGATTTGGATACAAAACGATTTCCCAAGCTTTTAAACATCTCAAGGAGCACTGTGCAAGCCATCATATTGAAATGGAAGGAGCATCAGACCACAGCAAATCTACCAAGACCCGGCTGTCCCTACAAACTTTCTTCTCAAACAAGGAGAAAACTGATCAAAGATGCACCCAAGAGGCCCATGATCACTCTGGATGAACTTCAGAGATCGACAGCTGAGGTGGGAGAGTCTGTCCATAGGACAACAATCAGTCGTACAATGCACAAAATCTGGCCTTTATGGAAGAGTGGCAAGAAGAAAGCCACTTCTCAAAGATGTCCATAAAAAGTCTCGTATAAAGTTTGCCACAAGCCTCCTGGGAGACACACCAAACATGTGGAAGAAGGTTTTCTAGTCAGATGATACCAAAGTGGAACTTTTTGGCCACAATACAAAATGATATGTTTGGTGGAGAATCAACACAGCTCATCACCCTGAACACGCTGTCAAACGTGGTGGCGGCGGCATCATGGTTTGGGCCTGCTTTTCTTCAGCAGGAACAGGGAAGATGGTTCAAATTGACGGGAAGAAGGATGGAGCCAAATACAGGAACATTCTGGAAGAAAACTTGCCGGTATCTGCACAAGACCTGAGACTGGGACGGAAATGTATCTTCTAGCAGGACAATGATCCAAAACATAAAGCCAAATCTACAATAGAATGGTTAAAAAAAATAAGCGTATCCAGGTGTTAGAATGGCCAAGTCAAAGTCCAGACCTGAAACCAATTGAGAATCTGTGGAAAAAGCTAAAGACTGCTGTTCACAAACACTCTCCATCCAACATCACTGAGCTCGAGCTGTTTTGCAAGGAAGAATGGGCAAGAATGTCAGTCCCTCGATGTGCAAAACTGAGAGAAACATACCCCAAGCCACTTGCAGCTGTAATTGGAGCAAAAGGTGGCGCTACAAAGTATTAACGCAAGGGAGCCGAATAATATTGCACGCCACACTTTTCAGGTTTTTTTAATTATCCAAGACATTTTGTTCCACTTCACGATTGTGTTGATTCTTGACCAAAAAAATTACAATTTCATATCTTTGTTTGAAGCCTGAAATGTGGTAAAAGGTTCAAGGGGGGCGAATACTTTTGCAAGGCACTGTATGTTCATCAGTGTGAACTGTGGGCCTGCATCTGGCTGGTGAGAAGTTGAATGTCAGGTTCCAGCCAGTCTCAAGCACTGATCCAAATGTTCTTCCGTCAATCATGATCTCATCGGAGATTTCAGCAGTTTCATGCGAGAAAAGCTTTTCTCGCTGATATACGTGCTGCCAAAAACTGTGGACTGTTTCATTGCGTGTTTTTTGATGTTTGGATATGTGTCGTTTGGGAGGGCGGCATCAAAGTCAATGAGACTGTTGGGCTTGAATGCGTCTTTCAGAACATCACATTTCTGTAACTCAGGTCCAACTTCTCCATGGTTTGGTACACTTGGTCCAAAATATCTTCTCCCGTTGTAGTCCCTTTGAGACTTTGGAGGGCTGGCAGCTCCTCGCATATCTCAAAGTTTGCGCAAACTCCACCAATAAAAATGAGCAGTTGCGCTGTGTCTTGCACGTCCGTGCTCTCATCCAGAGCAAATGAAAAAAGTCGCATTCTTTCGTCTTCTGCTGCAGCTGGCCAGATACATTCATCCCGATTTCTTCACCGCGTCTGGTGATTGTATGAAATGCATCTTTCTTCTCGGGACACAACTCCTCTGCAACAGCATCCATACATTTCTTAACAAACTCTCCGTCCGTGAAAGGCTTACCGTAAGCTGCTTGCTATCAGTTTAGCAACCCGAAAGCTAGCCCGAACGGATGCCTTGTTCAGCTGAGCTTGGCGTACAAATGTATTCGGTTGAGATAGTAGTCCACTTTTTAGTTTTGAGAGTTTGGCCGCTCGTATTTGGCCTTGCAAAACGGGTCCGGGACCAAACTGAGCGCCAAACGAAGCGCACCTGAATGTACCACCGGACTCCCCTCCACTTCCTCATACGTCACTTTCTTGTGTCGCGTCGCTTTGTGACCGACTCCTTTGGCGTTCTATTGTGAGCAGGCGTGTTTGTATTGTTCAATCACGATTATAAACAACATACCTTGATTACATTGATTACAATAGGAACAGATAATGTTTGAAAACCGACCTTTGACTTGTAAAAGGATTTTTTTATTTTTCTGGAGGCCAATTAGGAAAAAAATCTGATAGCATCTCTGGTATTGTTCAGGGGGCCGGGCCAAATGTGCTGACGGGCCGGATACGGCCCGCGGGCCGTAGTTTGGTGACCACTGCTTTAGACCATCAGACGACTCGACGATGCACCGCAAGACCAATTTCAGGGATGAGGATTTTCCGCCGATCGGCGGATTTATGACTTTTTCAGACCAAATGAGCAGATAAAACTACATATGTATTCTGGCTTTTTCGCTATTCATTTCCTGTTTCGACTTGTGTTGGACTGATGGGAATTCCGCCTCGGCTCACCCCAAAGATCGGCTCTTTTGGCTCCCAAATGGCTCCTCAGTTATTTTTGTGTTGCTTACATGAATTAACTACCAAAAATCATGTAAAATTATGTGAAAAACGAATTACTCATGTAAAAAATACACTATCAAATCTTTTTATTTATATGGCTTGATTTATATGTGCACAGAGAGCATCCGCTAACTTTCACTTTCCCTGTGGTTCCTCTGGTCTGATGATCATCTGCCACTAATTTGCTTTTCATATTAATAATGCTATCATACCAACTATTAAAAAATATAATTGAATAATAACAGCATAATGGGATAACATTTGTCCACCCTAATCCCCCCACCCACCTTCTCCTCACTGCTGCGTGTGTCTGTAATTCTCCCCTCCCTCCTCTACCACGGATATTGACCAATCACGTGCAGCTTTCACCGAAGACTGGGGGCGGGGAATAGAGGACAAAAAAAGTTTCTGGCTCCTTGTTAGGAGCCGAATCTCTTCACTTCAGAGGTGCGGCTCTAAGAACCGGCTCGTTCGCGAACGACACATCACTAATGTGTTGCCGGAAAGCGGCATTTTGATTGGATGATCTTGACTTAGGTGCCATTGATGTTGAAACAGGTAAACGCCCCTTTTTGAAGAAGAATTTGATAGATTCTAATTTGCAATGAAACAATCCCAGATAATACTAGTGGGCCTCAATGGGCAGTACATATGCACCTAAAAGCTAGCAACCACTCATTTGACGACAATGAGGTTAAAATCTTGGCGAAAGAACATAGATGGTTTGAAAGGGGAGTAAAAGAAGCGATTTTCATAAAACAACTAAATCCTTCATTAAACCGGTTTGGTGGGGTGAGGTTCAATTTGGATCGTTCATACAATAGCCTGCTTAGGCAACATAGGATTAGGAATACTGATGAGGTGATACCGGTCGAAGTGGGGCAATCAGGCCAGTCGTTAGTCAGAACAAGAGGAACAATCAGTGGAGTGGCAGGGAGTAGTAGAGAAGTTTCTTGGATAAGAAGCGAAACGTCCGACACCTTCAAAGAAGTACAGATGACGGCTGAAGAAACCTTTTCATCGATGGACCACTCCTGTACGACTGAGAGCTTACACAGACGAATCCCATCGTGAAGCAGTCGAATGTCAGTGGCACTGTGACAAGCCCCATGGTAACGTTAGCATCAATATACTTCTGTGAGAGGCAGCAGAAAGCGAGCGTGCAAGCGTTATATCGATATCAGATATATCGATAGTCCCGGTTATATCGATATTTTTTCAGACTCCCTTGAATATCGATATAACGAGACTTTACTGTAGTTACAGCTGCTCATCAGATCTGAGTAACCACAGGGAAAGTCAAAGTTAGCATCCACTAACTGTGCACATATAAGTAATAATAATAATAATAATCCATTTCATTTGTAAGCGCCTTTCAAAACTATCAATGTCACTTTACAGTCACTGGATCAGTTTTTCTGTGGGTGAGCAGCGGCAGCCACACGCACCAGCTTCACTCAACCTGGAACAACTCAAATAGATAGAAAGCTAGCCAGCTGGCTAATAGATAACTAATAGCCAGCTATTTATCTAGCTGTCTATCTGGCTATCTAGCTATCTATCTAACTGGCTACCTACCTAGCTATTTGCTATCTATTTAGCTATTTCGCTATCTATTAGCTATCTAGCTAGCTCCCTATCTATCTATTAGCTATCTCGCTAGCTATCTTGTTAGCTATCTATTAGTTGTATAGCTAGCTAGCTAGGATACTCCACGAACGCTAATGGATAGCTAATAGCTAGATAGATAGATAGATAGCCATATACCTAATAATAATACATTTCATTTCTAGGCGCCTTTCAAAACTCTCAAGGTTGCTTTACAGTTAAAGGATCGTTTTTTCTGCGGGTGAGCAGCGGCAGCCACATGCGCCATCGTTCACTCAACCCGGAAGTAACTGTAATAGTTGGAAAGCTAGATAGTTAACAGATAGCTACTAGATAGACAGCTAGCTAACTAGCTAGGCAGCTACATAGCTAGCTAGCCATACAGCTAATAGTTAGCAAATGGATAGCAAATAGTTAGCCAGCCAGGTAGCTAGCTAATAGATAGCAAGTAGATGGCAATTAGATAGCAAATAGATAGCCACCTAGGTAGCTAGCTAATAGATGGATGGATTATTGTCTGTTTTGTCCCGTGCCAGAGCGGAACCAGTTTCCATGTGTACGACCAGGGGCGTTTCTCCAAAGAAGTCCTCCCTAAGTACTTCAAGCACAACAACATGGCCAGCTTCATTCGTCAGCTCAACATGTGTGAGTACTCAACCCGGAAGTAAATCGATAGAAAGCTGGCTAGCTAACCAATTGATGGCCAACAGATACCTAACTAGATAGCCAGCCAGCTATATAGTGACTAGATAGCTAGCCAGTCAGCCAGATAGCTTATAAAGAGCAAATAGCTCGCAAATGATGATGATAATAATAATGATAGTAATAATAATAATAGTAAATAGATAGGTAGGTAGATAGCCAGCCAGCCAGATGGCTAACAGATGGCAAATAGCTAGCAAATGATGATAATAATAATAGTGACTAGATAGCTAGGTTGAAATTGAAGGTGTGATGTTCAATGTTGTTTGTGGGTATGCCCCACAAGTAGGATGTGAGCTGGCGGAGAAGGAGAAATTTTGGTTGGACTTTGATGAAGTCATACAGAACATCCCGAGAAGTGAGAGAGTTGTAATTGGTGGAGACTTCAATGGACATGTTGGTGCAGGAAATAAAGATGATGAGGAGGTGATGGGCAGGTTTGGACTCCAGATGAGGAACGCTGAAGGACAGATGGTGGTTGACTTTGCGAAGAGAATGGAAATGGCTATTGTGAATACTTTCTTTCAGAAGATACAGGAACATAGGGTGACCTATAAGAGTGGAGGCAGAAGTACACAGGTAGACTACATTTTGTGTCAACGGCACCATCTAAAGGAAATCAGTGACTACATCGTAGTGGTTGGTGAGAGTGTAGCCAGACAGCATAGGTTGGTGGTGTGTAGGATGACGCTGGCAGTTAGGAAGATGAAGAAATTAAAGGCTGTAGTGAGGACAAGATGGTGGAAGTTGAAAAAGGAAGAGTGTTGCATGATATTTAGGAAGGAGGTAAGACAAGCACTGGGTGGGCAAGAGGTCCTTCCAGATGACTGGCAAACTACAGCGAACATAATCAGAGACACAGGTCGGAAAGTACTTGGTGTATCGAGTGGAAGAAAGGTAGATAAGGAGACTTGGTGGTGGGATGGGGAGGTGCAGGAGTGTATACAGAGAAAGAGGCTAGCAAAGAAGAAGTGGGACACTGAGAGGACGGACGAGAGTAGACAGCAGTACAAGGAGATGCAGCGCACAGTAAAAGTAAAGGTGGCAAAGGCCAAACAAGAGGCCGATGATGACTTGTATGCTCGGCTGGACAGCAAGGAAGGTGAGACTGATCTTTACAGGCTGACGAGACAGAGAAACAAAGATGGTAAGGACGGCAAGACACGTATCATGACTGTAAAACAGTTGTGAGGTCTGCTGTCGGTGTGACGGAGGAATTCAAGGTGGAGATGGGACTCAACTAGGGGTCAGCTCTGAGCCCCTTCTTATTTGCTATGGTGATGGACAGGCTGACAGACGATGTTAGACAAGAATCTCCTTGGACCATGATGTTTGCAGATGACATTGTGATCTGTAGCGAGAGCAGGGAAGAGGTGGAGGACAAACTAGAGATGTGGAGGTATGCCCTGGAAAGCAGAGGAATGAAGATCAGTCGCAGCAAGACGGAATATATGTGTGTGAATGAGAGGGATCCAAGTGCAAGAGTGATGCTACAGGGAGAAGAGATAAAGAAGGTGGAGGATCTTAAGTACTTGGGGTCAACTGTCCAGAGCAATGGAGAGTGTGGAAAAGAGGTTAAGAATCGTGTCCAAGCAGGCTGGAGCGGCTGGAGAAAAATGTCAGGTGTGATAGAAGGGTTTCAGCTAGGATGAAAGGAAAAGTGTATAAAACCGTGGTGAGACCAGCCATGATGTTTGGACTGGAGACGGTGCCAATGAAGAAAAGACAGGAAGCAGAGCTGGAGGTAGCAGAGCTGAAGATGTTGAGGTTTTCTTTGGGAGTGACCAGGTTGGATAGGATCAGGAATGAGTCCATTAGAGGGACAACTCATATTAGAGGCTTTGCAGAGAAAGTCAGACTGAGATGGTTTGGACATGTCCAGAGGAGAGACAGTGACTATATCGGGAGAAGGATGCTGAGCCTTGAACTGCCAGGCAGGAGATCGAGAGGAAGACCGAAGAGGAGGTTTATGGATGTGGTCAAAGAGGGCATGAAGGGAGCTGGTGTGAGAGAAGAGGATGCACAAAACCGGGATTGATGGAGGACATTGATTCGCTGTGACGAACCCTACAGGGAAAAGCAGAAAGGAAAAGAATACGATCGCTAGCTAAATAGCTAGCCAGCCAGCCAGATAGCTAATAGATAGCAAATAGCTAGCAAATGATGATAATAATAATAATAGTGACTAGATAGCTAACTAGATATCTAGCCAGCCACACAGATAGCTAATACATAGCAAATAGCTTGCAAATGATGATAATAATAATAGTGAATAGATAGCCAGCCAGCCAGATAGCTAATGGATATCAAATAGCTCGCAAATGATAATATTAGTGAATAGATAGCTAGCCAGCCAGCCAGATAGCTAATAGCTAGCAAATGATGATAATAATAATAATAATAGTAGTGAATAGATAGCTATCTGGATAGCTAGCCAGTCAGACAGCTCGCTAATAGATAGCAAATAGCTAGCAAATGAAAATCACCGATCGAGCGTCTTTCTTGTGGGCTCCCAGACGGATTCCGCAAGGTGGTCCACATGGAGCAAGGCGGCCTGCTGAAGCCCGAGATAGACGACACGGAGTTCCAACACGCCTTCTTCATCAGAAACCAGGAGCACTTGCTGGAGAACATCAAACGCAAAGTGGGCAACGTAGGAAGGCTCGCTGGACGCCAGGAGGAGGCCAAGATCTCGTCTCAGGAGGTCAGCAAGATTCTGGATGACGTTCAGGCCATGAAGGGAAAGCAGGAGAGCATCGACTCCAAAATCATCGCCATGAAACAGTAATCATAATAATACATTTATGAACACCCAAAGGGGCTTGTGGGGAGGGATCGAAGCGGACCCGAGACGACCCAAAGCTGCTCTGTGTTTCAGTGAGAACGAGGCTTTGTGGAGGGAGGTGGTGTGTCTGAGACAGAAGCACGCTCAGCAGCAGAAAATGGTCAACAAGGTCAAGTCGCCGTCGTCATCGCCTACGCCGCCTGCCGCGCTACTTTAATAATAATAATAATAATAATAATAATAATAATCCATTTCATTTCTAAGCGCCTTTCAAAACTAATAGATAGCTAACACAGTAGATAGCTAATTAGATAGCCAGCCGGCCAGACTGCTAATAGTTAGCTTGCTAATAGCTAGTTAACAGATAACCAGCTAGATATCTAATAGATAGCCAGCCAGGTAGCCAGCTAGCTAATAGACAGCAAATAGATAGCTCGCTAGATAGCCAGCCAGGTAGCCAGCTAGATAGCCAGATAGCTAATAGACAGCAAATAGATAGCCAGCTAGATAGCCAGTCAGCTAGATATCTAATAGATAGCCAGCCAGGTAGCCAGGTAGCTAATAGACAGCAAATAGATAGCTCGCTAGATAGCCAGCTAGATAGCCAGATAGCTAATAGACAGCAAATAGATAGCCAGCTAGATATCTAATAGATAGCCAGCCAGGTAGCCAGCTAGATAGCCAGATAGCTAATAGACAGCAAATAGATAGCTAGCTAGGTCGCCAGACAGGTAGCCAGATAGCTAATTATCAGCAAATAGATAGCCAGCCAGGTAGCCAGCTAGATAGCCAGATAGCTAATAGACAGCAAATAGATAGCTAGCTAGGTCGCCAGACAGGTAGCCAGATAGCTAATTATCAGCAAATAGATAGCCAGCCAGATAGCTAATAGACAGCAAATAGGTAGGTAGCCTGATAGACAGCCAGATAGCTAATAGACAGCAAATACATAGCCAGCCAGGTAGCCAGCCAGGTAGCCAGCCAGGTAGCCAGCTAGGTAGCCTGCTAGATAGCCAGATAGCTAATATACAGCAAATAGATAGCCAGCCAGCTCGATATCTAATAGATAGTCAGATAGCTAATAGACAGCAAATAGATAGCCAGCCAGCTCGATATCTAATAGATAGTCAGATAGCTAATAGACAGCAAATACATAGCCAGCTAGGTAGCCAGCCAGCTAGATATGTAATAGATAGCCAGCTAGCTAATAGACAGCAGGTTTCTGACACTTCATTTAATGTTGATCTTTTCCTAAAACTCAATAGTCTGTGAGTCCTGCAATTGGAGTGAAAATGACAAAAACCCTGGCACCGGAGTGGACACATTTTTGCAGTCAATGATTCAACCATTAGGGGCAACGGAGGTGGGGATGCGGGGGCAGGGGGTCCAAAAGAAAGGCCAGCCATAGAGGAAGGTCCTCATTTTCCCGTTTGCCCGTCGACAGTTGATCCACTTCCTGGTGTCGCTGGTCCAGCCCAACAGGATCATGGGGGTCAAGAGGAAACTGCAAGTTGACCTCCGTCCGGCGTGGATTGAATTTTTTTCATGGTGTCCGTCTGACTTTTTGTCTTTCTGTGCGGTCGCGTGCGCAGCCCGCTGATGCTTAACGACTCGGGCGCTGCCCACCCCGTACCCAAATACGCTCGCTCCTTTTCCTTGGAGCCTGTGCAGGCGGCGCCCGCCATCTTCTCGGCGGAATCCTCGGTGGGCTCGGGGCCGATCATCTCTGACGTCACTGAGCTGGCCACGCCCCCTCACCGGAAGTGCGCCCAAGCGGGGTGAGTGCCTGCAATGCAGTCAAATAATACCATTATATAAACATAAGCTCTGTATTTGCTATCTATCTAGCTGGCTAGCTAGCTCTCTATTTGCTATATAGCTGGATATCTATTGAGCTACCTATCCAGCTATTAGCTATCTATTAGCTAGCGAGCTAACTTTGTATTTGCTATCTAGCTGGCTGGCTAGCTAGCTAGCTCTCTATTTGCTATATAGCTGGCTATCTATCGAGCTAGCTAGCCATCTATTCGGTATCAATTAGCTAGCGAGCTAGCTCTCTATTTGCTATCTAGCTAGCTAGCTTGCTCTCTGTTTGCTATATAACTGGATATCTATCGAGCTAGCTAGCCACCTGTTAGCTAGCGAGCTGGCTTTCCATTTGCTATCTAGCTGGCTAGCTAGTTAGCCAGCTCTCTATTGGCTATATAGCTGGCTATCTATTGAGCTAGCTAGCCAGCTATTATCTGTCTATTAGCGAGCGAGCTAGCTTTCTATTTGCTATCTAGTTGGCTAGCTAGCTCTCTATTTGCTATATACCTGGCTATCTATCAAGCTAGCTAGCCAGCTATTAGCTATATATTAGCTAGCGAGCTAGCTTTCAGTCTGTTTGAGTTACTTTTGGGTTGAGTGAACGCTGGCGCGTGTGGCTCCCGCTGCTCACTTACAGTAAAACCGATCCAGTGACTTTCGAAAGGTTTCTTCATCCGTCATCTGTACTTCTTTGAAGGTGTCGGACGTTTCGCTTCTTATCCAAGAGGCTTTGTCAGCAAACTAAAGTCTTACTGGTAGTTTAGGCCCTCTATATATCCCTACTGTCCAGACATGGCGGTGCCGGACTCTGCCATGATAGGTCCCTGCTCTCAGGTTGGGGAGAGCAGAGGACTACTCCCTGCAGCTCCACTGATTGTTCATATTGTTCTGACTAACGACTGGCCTGATTGCCCCACTTCGACCGGTATCACCTCATCAGTATTCCTAATCCTATGTTGCCGAAGCAGGCTATTGTATGAACGATCCAAATTGAACCTAACCCCACCAAACTATCTTAGCTCCGTTGGTTGGTAAAACAGAATATCACGTAGAGAACACCACAGGGTTTGTAGAGAGGATCAAAGACCTCATATCGGAACCTGAGGAAACTTTGGCGTCTTACGATGTGACTTCTCTCTTTACATCTGTCCCAACCCCAGCAGCAGTCTCAGTGGTGAGGACGAGACTGCTGGCGGACGTTTCTCTGCATGAAAGAACCAAACTTAAACCGGACCACATGTGCCAATTATTGGAAATCTGCCTTAATACAACGTATTTTCAATTTTGGGAGAAATTTTACAAACAAATTCATAGTTGTGCCATAGGCTCACCAGTTTCACCTAATGGGTTTATTTTGATCGTTCGCCCTTGGTTCATTGCTTCTACGGGTGTTGATGGAAGACGATGGTTAAATAATCAGGAAGCCAGGTGTAGAACAGAAAGTTGGTTTAATCATGAAGAGAGCGGAGACATCGCAGTGTCGGCTAAGGAGGAAGCATGGCGAGAGAGGGAGAGACTGCGGGAGTATTTATGCGGCGCACAGTGTGTGACGCGATAGGATGTGACGTAATGTAAATGCGACATCATGTAAAGGAAGGCAGGAGATGACGTATCAGGAAGTCCAAAATGTAAACAAAGATGAGGAAGCGATGTTTAGACATGTTTGTCTCGCAAATTACCCCAACACACCCATAGTGGCTAATCTGTACATGGAAGAGATGGAGAAACAGGCCCTCACTTCCTTCCCGGGGACAAAACCTAGACACTGGTTTAGATATGTGGACGATACTTTTGTCATAATTAAAAAACACGAAATTCAATCCTTCACAGATCACCTCAACTCGGTAGACATCAACATTAAATTTACTCGTGAGGACATTAAAGAGAACCAACTAGCCTTCTTGGATTGTAAAGTAATTATAAAAGAGGACAGAGCTCTAAAAACAGAAGTCTTTAGGAAGGCTACGCACACTGACCAATACTTACTTTTTGACTCTAACCACCCTTTACAACATAAACTAGGAGTTATCAGAACCCTCCAGCATAGGGCTAAACTAATACCAACAAGCGTTGAATGTAGAGAAAAGGAGTCAAAACATGTCAGGAGAGCACTCACTAACTGTGGGTACCCTCAGTGGTCATTTAACAAATGTCAGAAAGAAAGAATAGGGAATGAAACCAATAATTCTCAAGATACAAAAAAGAGAGGAGTAGCAGTACCTTACATTGCAGGAGTTTCTGAAAAATTACAAAGAGTCCTTTGGCAACACAAAATTCATACTTAATACCAATTAATACCAATTCAAACCAATAAACACTTTAAGGCAAAAATTATTGCCTCCACACCCCCTTTCTCTGCACACGTCGGTCGCCTCCAAGGATTTTTTACTGATATTTTTGCTGTTATGGGACCGAAAAAGACCCCACCACAGGCTCGTGTTCAGCCGAAGGAGACACAAAATGAAATTACAGTCGAGGAGAAGGAGATCATTGAAAAACACGAACGAGGTGTGCGTTTGTCTGATTTAGCGGACCAGTACGGATATGCTCAGTCCACCATTGCTACCGTCCTTCGCAACAGAGAAGCCATCAAAGGTGCGTGTGTTACCGCTATCCGGCGACAGCGTGAATAAAGCAATTATATGCGAGAAAGCATGGCAAATTCACTCTGATATCCTTGAAAGCAGCATGGAAGAATTTGTGGCCCGCATGCATCCTTGAGAGGGACTTTCAAGGATTTGATCCTCATTATTCTTTTGTTTTGGACGACATTGTTTCCATTGGACAAAACATGGGACTCGAAGTGGATTCAGATGACATTGAGGAGGTTGTTGCTGACCATAATGAGGTCCTCAACACAGAGGATTTGATTTGCCTTCAAGAGGACAAGCAGGAGTGCTCATAAAGGCAATGTTGGCAAAGTGGAATGATGTGCAGGCTTTTACCGAACAGTTCCATCCTGAAAAGACTGTGGCTATGACAATCATCAATGAATGATAATGTGATGCCTCACTTTCGTAAGACCTTACAAGTCACAAAGCAACAGGTGTCAATTAAGAGCCATCAACCACTTCATTTCTCCACTGTGAGACTAATAAAGGCAAATCCAATCCAATCCAATCCAACCACCATTACAAATGTAAATAAAGTGACTATTTTACAGTGCAGTGTATTTCTTTCATTACAATACAGTAGAACATTTATTATGCATAGAATAAGGTCTATTGTGTGTAGTTTTAAGGCTTATTTAGTTGAAAAGTATATTTTATGGAGACCTGGGAATGGATTATTCTCATTTTAATGGTTTCCTATGGGAAATTAATTTTTGGGATACACACTTTTTGCCTTACTCACTCTGGGAACTAATTAAGTTCGTAAGCCAAGGCCCTACTGTAATAATAATAATAATAATAATAATAATAATAATAGTAATAGTAGCAACAGTAATAGCAAGAGTAATAGTAATAATAATAAAATCATTTGTAAGTGCCTTTCAAAACTCAAGGTCACTTTACAGTCACAGGATAATTTTTTTCTGTGGGTGAGCAGCGGCAGCCACACGCGCCGGCGTTCACTCAACCCGGAAGTAACTCAAATAGAAAGCAAACTAGCTAGCGAGTGAAAAGATGGCTAATACCTAGCGAATAGATAGCTATTAGCTAGCGAACAGATAGCTATTAGCTAATGAATAGATAACTAATAGCTAGCGAATAGACAGCTAATAGCTTGCGAATAGACAGCTAATAGCTTGCAGATAGACAGCTAATAGCTTGCAGATAGACAGCTAATTGCCAGCGAATAGATAGCTAATCGCTAGCGAATAGACCAGGGGTTGGGAACCTTTTTTGACTAAGAGCCTTTGACTAAGAACCTTTTTGACTAAGCCATAAAAGTAAAATACTATTTAGAAAAGTTTTTCAGTGAGAGCCACACGCACGCGCACACTCACATACAAACGCTCGCGTGCGCACACACACACACACACACACACACGCGCGCGCGGCCACTTTTCAACAAAATATCAGAATGTATTATTTAAAATAACTGTGCTAGTACTCACCGTTAACATGAATGGTTTTCCGTTCCTCGTGATTGGTAAAAATGCAGGCAAACGATCGGAATGAAATTCAATTTGCCGGTCCAGAGGCGAAGTTACTGCTAGCTAGCCTGCACACGGCTCATAAACTTCCACACTTGCTATCTGCAATCTACTTCTTGCAGAAGTATGTTGATGCTAACGTTAACATGGGGCTTGTTAAAATGTCACTGACATTCGACTGTTTCATCGATGGAATTGTTTCATTGCAAATTAGAATCAGAACATTTTCTCTCCTCAAAGGCGAATGCTCCGGTGCATTCAAGCTGAAGTGTACTCGGCAGGCTCATTTAAAGGGGCGTTTACCTGTTTCAACATGACGGCCACTATCATCCAATCAAAATGGCGCTTTCGGCCAACCTAGGTCAGTGACATCCAATCAAAATTACGCTTTCCGCCAACTGCAGCCCCAACGGGAAATGAACGGTGAAAAAAACGACAATATGTATTTAGTTTTATCGGCGAGCCATATGCGAATAGACAGATAATAGATAGCTAATTGCTAGCAAACAGATAACTGATAGCTAGCGAATAGATAGCTAATAGTATTGTTGCATGTATTATTATTATTATTATTATTATTATTATTATTATTATTTTCCGTGTTGGTGTTGGTCCCGGCTTGGCTGAAAATCACCTTTGTTCAAGTGAGCTGCGGCCATTGCGCCTCGCCCCACGTCGTCGCCGTTTAACATCCGGTCCGCTGTCTTCCACAGGAAAAGGAGTGACGCTTCGGACGACGAGCCGGCCGCTTCGGACGCGGGCGTTGCGCTCATATCTCCAGACACGCCCCTTTCGCCAACCGCTTTCATCAACTCCATCCTGCAGGACGGCGACGCGCCCGCTACCGGCGCGCTAACAGGCAAGTCGAGTTTGGTCGGGCGCGGCCGGCGCTCACCTCACGTCGGGTTCGCCTTGTGGTTGAGCTTCTCTTGCCCGCTAATCACCCTCTCCTCCACCTTTTCAACGCTGCCCTTTCAGCTTCCAGGACCTGCCCGGCCGCCGCTCAGACATGTCAGACGGTCGTGTGCCTCGATAAGTATGCTTGCGTGCCGCCGACTGTGTGGATGGTGCGTCACTGTATTTCACGTGGCCGGCGTACGGCGCCCCCTGCCTTTCAGGTCTGAATTGTCGGACCACATCGAGACAATCGACAACAGTCTTGAAAACTTGCAGAACGTTCTCAGCAGCCAAAGCTTCACCTTTGACGCCTCGCCGCTCATGGAGGTGAGCAGTGCGTGTGCGTGTGTGTGCCCGAGTAACGCCGTCGTTAACGTGGCAAACCGCTTTTGTGTGTTCAGTTTTTCAACCCGCCCGGCGACTTTGACATCAATACTTTGGACACTGTAAGTGCGAGCCGCCGCCGTCGCCGCTGCGTCTTCGTCCCTCTCAGAAACGTGTCTTTTGTTGGCAGCTTCTGTCTGACAACTTGCCCAAAGGAACCGAGGAAAGCGACCAAGCCGGTAAGAGGGCACATGCACACGCCACCGATGAGCCGTGAACTATAGTCTATAGGGGTGGGCCAACTTTTTGACTCACGGGCCACAATGGGTTCTAAAATTTGACAACGGGGCCGGGCCAGAAGCATTTGGAGGGAGTGTTTCGGCCGGATATACTACAGCATTAAAGGACAACCAACACCATTTTTTTGTTTCCTAACTGACATCAGAAAAACGTTTTATAGCATCTAAAATGCCCCAAAAACTGATATTTTTAGTCAAATGCAAAACACCAATCAAAATGAGTTAAAGTGTCCCAAAACTACTTCAAAGATGCCGAGTTTCAGAAGGTCCCGCCCCCTTGTTTGTGACGTCACGCCAGGACGTCTTGCCTTGCTCTAGAACACTGGTTCTTAACCTGGGTTCGATTGAACTCTTGGGGTTCAGTGAGACGATCTCAGGGATTCGGCAGAGCCTCCACTGACATTTCGTCAGGCCCCAGAGGTCGTTTTGTCCATTGTTATGTCCGTTTAGCAATCAGTAGAGCTCCGGGCAAAACTGAGAAATACCACAAGAAATCGTGGGGGCAGTATAGAGTCAGAAGCGTACCAAATCGGAAAATCCGAAAAATCAATACAGCGAGAGAAGAAGAGAGGCCAAGTAAACTGCTGCTGCTTCCCCATTCACAACGAATGAACAGTCTAGCCAGTAGCTTGCAGGAATCAACGTGTGACTGTTGTCGTAGTACATCGTTTTTATATTTAATCCATACTATGTCGGGCAAAAGAAGAAAGTGGTCGGATGAATATGTACAACATGGATTTTCATGTAACATGGAACGTTGGGAGTGAGCTTCCTAGCTGCATGATTTGCACTCTCACGTCATTTGCAAATGACATGAGTGCCACTTGCCAAGGTGAAGCCATCTGAACTGTTCTCTCAAAGGCAACAGTAGAAGTCACACTGATTTGCAGATACAGTAAAGTCTCGTTATATCGATATCGGATATATCGATAGTCCCGGTTATATCGATACTATTTCTATGCACGCACGGAGAAAATTACATGCAAACAGGGTCGGATATATCGATAGTCCCGGTTATATCGATATTTTTTCGGACTCCCTTGAATATCGATATAACGAGACTTTACTGTATGTATTTTGTTGTGAGTTTATGCATTGTGTTGGTTTTGTTCTTTAAACAAGGTGATGTTCATGCACGGCTCATTTTGTGTAGCAATTAAAAACATCTATGCCTTGAATTTGAAAAAAAAAATCACATTTTATTTTTCACTCAAGAGGGGTTCGGCGAATGCACATATGAAACTGGTGGGGTTTGGTACCTCCAACAAGGTTAATAACCACTGCTCTAGTATCAAAACAATTGCTTCAGTTTCGGAGAAGATGCTTTCTTGTGACTCATCCAGTTATGAATATGATTCAAATAGTTCTGAAGAGGAAAGCATCAATGTTTGCAATCGATTAAAGAAGTCCTTCCGGATCAATTCGAGCCGTCAGGACTCCAAGGTAGCGTCCCAGAAAATGCACAAGATGGTGCCCAAGCTCCGTTGGAAATGGGCTGATTTGTCTGCTGGGAATTTGAGTCAACTAGTATCAAATAGTAGTCTTGGTGCAACACACAACGATTCACCATGGCATTATTTATGTGTATTCCTTCTAAATTCGCCATCAACACAAAGTTTTCAGACCAAACAAAGTACCCAAAATACATCGTGTGTCGCTTTCTCAGTCAGGGGCGTTCCAGACGTCACAGGCATTGTCAACACCTCGAAAAGAAGACTTCCTGAATATTTAGCGGGTGTCTTAAAACGTAAAATATAGCTATATGCTGTGGAATCTTTGTAAAATACGCTCAGTAGAAGTCATTTGAAGTGATTTTACAAATTATGGACACAACTTGTCCGGGGGCATCACTTTTTTGTTTTCTAACTGACACCAGAAAAACGTTTTATAACATCTAAAATACCCAAAACACGCAGTATGATATTTTTATTCAAATGCAAAACGCCAATAAAAATGACTTAGTGTCCAAAATCTGCAAAAAAAATTGAGCTGCGAATTGGGCATTTTCAGAAAGTCCCCTCCCCAGTTTGTGACGTCTTGAATCAAAACAATGGCTTTCTTGTTACACATCCAGTTATGAATATGATTCAAATAGTTCTGAAGTAGAAAGCATTCATGTTTGCAATCAATTAAAGAATGTATTCAGTGTCATTTTGAGGCATCAAGGGTGGGAAATGTCGCACCCAAGGGAGGCAGAAAATGGCGACAAAGCCATGTAGGCAATTAGTCAGCCCGTTTCCACAGGCTGATAAATTCCTTCCATGGAGCCTGGTAGCCCTCTTCTGGTGGCTTTTTGGTGCAACACAAGGTTTTCAGACCAAACATGTACATCAAAATACATTGCTGTGATGGAAGGACTGCGACAATGTGTCTTTTTTGCGGTCAGGGGCGTTCCTTCAGTGACGTCACATACGGACTCGTCACCAACTCAAAAACAAGACTTCCTGAATATTCAGCGCAAGTCTTAAAACATAAAATATAGCTATATGCGGTGGAATCTCCACTGTGAGACTAATAAAGGCAAATCCAATCCAATCTTTGTAAAATATGCTCAGTAGAAGTCATTTGAAGCCATTTTACAAATTATGGACACAACTTGTCCGGAGACATCGGTTGTCCTTTAAGAGCCGCATGCGACTCGGGAGCCGCGGGTTGCCCATGCATGCCCTAGCGCCTGCAAAAATACAACTCCGACACACATTCCACATCTGCTCCATCATCTGTCTATTGGAAACAAAGCACTATTGATACTGGTTAACTCAATGTTTATCCTACACGATGTTTAACATGGCTAACTAAATGTATTTATTTCCTTAGCTAGCTAGATATCTAATAGATAGCCAGCCAGCTAGATAGCCAGATAGCTAATAGACAGCAAATAGATAGCTAGCCATGTAGCCAGATAGGTATCCAGCTCAATAGCCAAACAGCTAATAGACAGGAACTAGCCGAATAGCTAATAGACAGCAAATAGATAGCCAGGTAACCAGCCAGGTAGTCAGCTAGATAGCCAGATAGCAAATAGATAGCTCACCAGGTAGCCAGCTATGTAACTGAATAAAGATAATAATAAAGATGCCCTTATAAATGATTACAATTCCTGTATAAAAGTGGCAGTTGGCCGTACATTTTTTGAAATGCTAAAAAAATGCAAACAGATTAGCGTGCATGTGCAGGTTATGCTTTTATCAGTTCATTGCTAAAAAAAAAATGCGGCTCCAAACTCAGTAATCAAGGCAACGCTGACCTTTTGCTGCCGGTTTGTCTGTGATTGGTGCAGGAAAGCAGCTGGTGCAGTACACGCCCGTGCAGATCTTTGACGCGGGCGAGGGCGTGGGAGGCCTCGACCTGCCGTCCCTGCTCGAATTGGAGACGGAGCCTTTTCTCACCTCTGATCCAAGCGCCAGCTTCAACTCTGACCTCTAACCTGATGAGGAAGAGACGCCTCCGTTCCCGTGACGACCAACAGGTCAAAGGTCACCATTTTCCTATGCAGACGATGCTTCAGCCATCTTTTTTTGCTTTTATTACATCAGAGGAAGAGAATATTTTTGGAAAGGAAACATTGATGCCGTATTTATTCCGCCGTGTGGAAATCTCCATTAAACATGTTTGTGCGTATTCGTCCTGCCACGTGTGCCCAACATGCATGCGTATGCCCACTCGTTCGTGACCCAAATTCACTTCTGCCGCAACGGAGCACTTGACTCGCCCGCAAAAATGGAGCCGGGCTGGAATTTCGGGGAAATGTGGTCATTTTCCCAAATGGCCGATTCGAGTCAGGGTTGAGTCGGATTCGCTTCGGATTCGAGTCGGATTCGAGTCGGATTCGAGTCAGATGCGAGTCGGATTCGAGTCGGATTCGAGTCGGATTCGAGTCGGATGCGAGTCAGATGCGAGTCAGATGCGAGTCAGATGCGAGTCAGATGCGAGCCAGACGCGAGCCAGACGCGAGCCAGACGCGAGCCAGACGCGAGCCAGACGCGAGCCAGATGCTTGCCTGATCCGAGCAATCGCGTCCGCGCGAGACAAAAGAAAGCATTTCTTGCAAAGTTGTACAAAGACATTTTAATGTCCCGTTCGCCTGCGTCTTGAAGCGACTATATCCATGTTTTTAAATTTCTCCAAACCAAAGACCCTGTCCTGCCTGTGGGTGGGCAGGGTCTAAAGGCCACGGAAGTCGCGTTCCGATTGGTCATCACACTGGAAGCGGCGGTGGGAAAAGCGAACGCCGGGCCGGCGACGGGAGTCAGCAGGTTTCCTCCAGTTCCACGTCGTCTGCAACTGTCCACGCAAAAGTCATGGAACCTTTGGGACGGAGGGCAACATAAGCGACTCGTGAGCCCAAAAGATCCTCACCTTCAGGACCCGGACTCCAGGCGTTGGACCGTCCGGTGACGAAACCTGCGGAGAACAAGCCACACGGGGAGGCACGCAAACCACAATTATCATCGGCGGCGTGACGTCACGCTAGCTGGATGACAAAGTATCTTTTAATAATAATAATAATAATACATTTCATTTGTAAGCGCCTTTCAAAACTCTCAAGGTCAATTTCCAGTCACAGGATTGGTTTTTCTGTGGGTGAGCAGCGGCAGCCACACACGCCAGCGTTCACTCAACCCGGAAGTAAATAGATAGCAAGCTAGCTAGCCAGCCAGTACATAACTAATATATAGCCAACAGATAGCTATATAGCTAATCGATAAAAAGCCAGCCAGCCAGCTAGTGGATAGCTAATAGATAGCTACGTAGATAACAGCCACCTAGATAGCCATATAGCCAATAGAAAACTAAATAGAGAGAAAGCTAGCTAGCCAGCCAGTAGATAGCTACATAGATAGCCAGCCACCCAGATAGCTATATAGCTAAAAGATAGAAAGCCAGCCAGCTAGTAGATAGCTAATACCCAACAGATAGCTAGCCAGATTACTAGCCACCTCGATAGCCATATAGCCAATAGAAAACTAAATAGAGAGAAAGCTAGCTAGCCAGCCAGTAGATAGCTACATAGATAGCCAGCCACCCAGATAGCTATATAGCTAAAAGATAGAAAGCCAGCCAGCTAGTAGATAGCTAATACCCAACAGATAGCTAGCCAGATTACTAGCCACCTCGATAGCCATATAGCCAATAGAAAGCTAGCTAGCCAGCTAGTAGATAACTAATAGATAGCCTGCTAGATAGCTATACAGCTAATAGCTAGTTAGCTAATACACTTAATGTCACAAAAGTCAAAGAAAAGTCAGATGGGCGCGTTAGCATGTTAGCAGCCTGCGCTAGTTGCCACACAGCATTTTGTTCTTTTAACTTCAAGATGGCACCACGAGAGTGGCTGCCTTTACAGCAGCTCATATATTTTGTTTTTCTACTTTTTCCTTTCCTTTTCCTTCCGTCACTTTGCTGCTCTTTCATGTCAATTTCTCCACTGCGAGACTAATAAAGGCTAATCCAATCGTGATTTAGGAGGTGCTGAAAATTCCCCTTAGCATCCGTTGACAAGCGATATTAACAATGATTGAAACTTTGAACTCTCCACACACTCTGTTTGCTCTCCTTCGAGATCTTCTCAAAGTAGACGTGAACATGCTGAAACTCACCAGCCCTGCGGGGGACCTCCGACGCCCGTCCACCACCTGCAACGACGCAAAGTCACGTGACGCAAACACATCACATGGCACGGAGGTGCAATCCAAGGCTGTCAATCACCATCTTGCGGATAATATACCCCACCCACAATAAATTGAAAGGTCATTTGCTTATTTAAATGCACACTCAGAATGTTCTTTAGAGAGCAGTGTCTGAAACAACGTCTACCCGGGCAGACGTTGTTGCAACTTTTACGTCGGGCGTACAACTTGCAAAACCTCTCCGCCTGCGTGCCCGACAACTTTTTCAAGAAAAACAATCCTTAATACTTTGCAACAATGGTTTTTTTTAGCGATTAGTCGTCTTATTGTGTATCAAGTTGTGAAAAATTGGGCAGGCAACTGTTGTCCGCTAACTTTTTCTTATGAGTTTCAGACACTGGATACAGTGACAGTAAGACACTCTTTCAAACAAGCGAAAAAAACAAAGTTGCAGGCACAGCCATGGACCGCTCGGTGACATGGCTGACATGACGTCACAAGAGTAGCGGGAAGGGAACCCGGAAGAAGAGACATGGTGGGGTAGAGTAATAATAATAATCAATTTCATTTCCAAGCGCATTTCAAAACTCTCAAGATCACTTTACAGTCACAGGATAAAGTTTTTCTGTGGATGAGCAGCGGCAGCCACATGCGCCAGCGTTCACTCAACCCCAAAGTAACTCAGATATTATTTGGTATCCATTAGCTAGCTAGCTAGCTAGCTAATGGATAGCAAATAAATAGCTAATAGATAGCCAACAGCTGCCCAGATAGACAGCTTACAGCCTGTCAGCTAGACAGCTAATAGCTTGCGAATGGATAGCAAATAAATAGCTAATAATTAGCCATTAGCTAGAAAGCTTACAGCTAGACAGCTAAGAGCTAGCTAGCTAATGGATAGCAAATAAATAGCTAATATATATAAATATATAATAAATAGCTAATAGATCGTCTAGTTTGGGGGTCACTGCCCCGAGTGCTCCGACCACCACAGGCACGACTGTCACCTTTACCTTCCAGGCTCTCTCCAGCTCCTCTCTGAGCCCTTGGTATTTCTCCATTTTCTCATGTTCCTTCTTTCTGATGTTTCCATCACTCGGGACCGCTACATCCACGACAACGGCTTTCTTTTCCCCTTTATCTATGACCACGATATCTGGTTGGTTGGCCATTACCATCTTGTCGGTCTGTATCTGGAAGTCCCACAGGATTTTTGCTCGGTCATTCTCCATCACTGAAGAACACACATTACTGAAGAATGAATGTCTCTCTGTGTCTTTGTTTTGTCATATTGTCTCTATGCTGTCATATTATTTGTTATTTAGTTTTTTTTTGTTCTTTTGACTTCAAGACGGTTTTTCTACTTTCATTCCTTTCATCACTTTGCTGCTGTGAAATGTAAATTTCTCCACTGTGAGACTAATAAAGGCATATCCAATCCAATCCAATCCAATCACCTTGGGAGGTGTTT
The DNA here is from genome assembly GCF_051943395.1 of Hippocampus bargibanti. Lineage (NCBI taxonomy): Eukaryota > Metazoa > Chordata > Actinopteri > Syngnathiformes > Syngnathidae > Hippocampus > Hippocampus bargibanti. The sequence goes on along the minus strand of NC_142753.1, from coordinate 1,299,018 downwards.
CCCATTTTGACCTTGGGGTTTCCAGTCCATACTCCGCACAGATGTTTCGGTAGACTATGCCAGCCACCTGGTTATGGCGCTCCATGTAGGCTTTCCCTGCCAGCATCTTAGCAACATAACCTGCGAAAGTGTACGCTCAGTGACAGGGTTCTAACAGCAGAGCAGACCCTCCAAGGCTGGAAACTGAAAGATACTGGAAAGACATATGGGATAAGGAGGTTGCACATAACAGCAGTGCGCAATGGCTGGTGACTCTGAAAGAGGAGCACAGCAACCTCCCTGAACAGAACCCAGTTACCATCACAGCGGCAGATATACAAGAAAGAGACTCAGGTATGAAAAACTGGACGGCACCAGGCCCTGATATGGTCCACACCTACTGGCTAAAGAAACTCGCAGCACTCCACGAGCGCCTAGCAGCACAAATGAACCAGTTGCTGGTGGATGGGACTCACCCAGGATGGCTAACCGAAGGGCGAACAATCCTGATCATGAAGGATTCCTCAAAGGGTGCAGTTCCTTCCAACTATTGGCCAATAACATGTCTAGTTCTGCGCGCGCAGCTTAGAGGGAACATTGGCTGTGACTGTAAAGTGACCTTGAGAGTTTTGAAAGGCACTTAGAAATGTATTATTATTATTATTATTATTATTATTAGTAGTAGTAGTAGTAGTAGTAGTAGTAGTAGTATTATTATATTATATTATTATGATGATTATTATTATTATAATATCAAAAGTGGAAAACTTACTGGAGTCAAGGGATGTTCCTGTTGGCTCTGAAAAGACTCATGCGCACACACACACACACACACACACACACACACACACACACACACACACACACCGGGTTTGTCGGTACCTTCTCGGAATGGGACACCAGTACCCAAGGCTGCAGTCGTGGCTTACGTGATTCCATTGCCATGGTAACGGTGTCGGTGCGCCACAGCCGCGTGCCTGCGTCACCAAAGGCGAACGTCATCAGAAGCGTCAGGACTGGCACTGTTGCGTCGGGGTGCCAGAGGACTCATACCTGACGGGAAGGTCCTTGCGGAAGTGCCCCCCACTGGCGACACTACGGGTGATGTCATGTGACAGGATGAGCAACATGGCTGACGGATGCGTGTGCAAATGGAGTCAAAATCGGCCATCTTGCATTGCCGTTCTTGCTAACAACCACAACTAATAATAATAATACATTTCATTTGTAATTGCCTTTCAAAACTCTCAAGGTCACTGAGTAGTGACGGCTGAGGACTCAGTACCAGTCCAGTGACGGATCGTAGTGCTACTCGGTTGTCGCTCGTGCCGGTGACGTTTGTCCTCCTGGAACACTCACCCGTGCCGTCCATGTGTCGACTGCTCGCGTCCTGGGCCAAGGTCGAAAGGTGAAGGACGGGAGCGGTCGCAGACGGCCGTGTCCGCTCGGTTCGCGCGGGCTGCGGCGGGAGTCGCTCAGTGGAAGGTTCGGCAAAGGAAGTCAGTTGAGTCGTCACTGCAGGACACGAGAATGAGAATGACGACGAGACGGTCCTGAGTGTCAGGGGCGTCATCGCGCCCCTACCTCCATCTTTGTCCGCCAGCTGAGTCTGTCGGCCATTTCCTGTTCAAATCAACACAAGTGGTGCCGGATCATCACTCGCTCCCACTTCCAAGTGCCACAATGCCTTTACCACCCAAGACTTGCAAGACTTGGTACCGTGCATTTGGGACCAGTCTTTGCCTGTGGAAGGGGGGATTAAACAAAACCAAACATTTGACAGGAGATCAGTACACTTCAATGGACGCCGTTCATCAACTGGAAAGGTCTGCTTTGTTGGGCTGTGTCACCCCAGACACTCCACTGCGCCTGGCGTGATCGCAATTTCCAACGACTGCAACGAGCATGTTTAGCTGGCGCGTGAGGAGGAGCCACACAGGTGGGGGAAGCCAGACCGTGGCAGGCTTTGGACTTTTTGCCCCTTTTCAGACCACCATCTTAGACAATTAACATCTTAGACAATTGACATCTTAGACGATAACCCTAACCCTAGCTGGCGCCTGAGTAGGAGCAACAGAGGTGGGGGAAGCCAGATCATGGCAGGCTTTGGAATTTTTACCCCTCCTCAAACCACCATTTTAGACGATAACCCTAACCCTACCCTTAATCCTAACCCCTATCCCTAACTCCTAACCCTGACCCCTAACCCTAGCTGGTTCCTGAGAAGGAGCAACAGAGGTGGGGGAAGCCAGACCGTGGACAGCTTTGGACTTTTTGCCCCTCTTCAAACCACCATTTTAGATTATTCACATTTTAGACGATAACCCTAACCCCTAACCATAGCTGGCGCCTGAGGAGGAGCAACAGAGGTGGGGGAAGCCAGACCTTGGCAGGCTTTGGCCTTTTTGCCCCTCTTTAAACCATCGTCTTGGATGATTGCATCGTACTTTGTGCTATCGTGTAGCCCCCTGGACGCTATGACTTCCTGCATATTGAACTAATGCCTTGTGCTGTTGCCGGCGAGTTTTCCATCAGCATTCCAATCCCCCATTCCCAAAGCCCAGCTTCAAATACAGGAAGGATTATTTTGGGGAATGATTCAGGTCAGGTCCAATTTATTTCCGTCCAGCTCTCCAAGGGCTTCCCATGCCCGCAGTGGACGCAATGTTCATGACTGTCTGCCTTCTTAAGCCTGTGCAAGGCACAGCGAGAGGGGAACCAAACAACCATCGCACTACACCCCATAATCGGCCTGCTTTGATTACCTGCTTGTCGTGATGATGACATCCAGGAAGGGACTGAGAGAAAAGCAGGACAGGAAAGTGAGGCACCCAGAATATTTTGGTCTTTTTCAAAATGACAAAAGATGAAGTGTTGGAATAGAGTACACAAGTCTTTGTGGGCGCGCTCCGTGACAGAAGTGGAAGTCGGATGGTCAGAGGCGTGTCCTCCTTCTCCTTCGTTGATGATGTCCGAGTCGATCAAGCCTTCATCTGCATCAAAACAACTCAAATGACTCTGTGCGCTTTGTTGTCATCCCTTGCGAAAGAAGAAACAATGAAGCACCTGTGGGGTCCGTCCCAGTTGGTTCACCTGCTTGAGCCAAAAGAGAAGCACATCATGTGTCCTGTTAGAAGCCTCGTCTGTGAGTGCAGGATTGGTGCTGTTGACCACGCCTTCCCGATGGTGTCGTGCTTTGAACGACTGAATGGGGCAGGCGTGTCCAACAGGACAGTAGCCTGGTTATTTTCCAGCTCTCCAATCTGCGACGCGCCTGATTGAGGCGATCAGCTCATTAATCAGCTCTGAAGCAACACTAGAACCATCCTGATTATTTGAACTCGTTGCGCAGCTCCCGGGAGGAGAGCTGGAAAACAGGCCGGACCGGCCGGGGCTCTCGAAGACCCAGGTTGGACCTCCCTGGCCGAGGGCTAGGAATGGACCACTGATGAATGCAAAAGGTTTGCTTACCCAGCAAGCTGAGCAGGAAGTGGTTGTCCGCCGTTCCTTCCCACCGGGCCCAAGAAAGAGCTGTCGGTAACCTTCACATTTCACATGTGAAGGTCCGCCTCCAAAATCCCGGCGGGACAACCTGGACACTCACCCGCGTAGTCCAGGCGAGAAGCTTCTCCCCCAAATGACATCAGCCGTCCTGACAATGAATAGCACGTTTCACCCGAGCGCTCCCGTTGCTCCTCGCCGTTGGGTTTACCTGCGCCGGCTCCCGCGTCCCCGCCCATCAATTGCTTCTTTCCATCGGCTGGAGCACGACGCTCATGCGCATAAGCAAACACATTTTCTCGATTGCCAGTCACGGTCGCCAATTATTGGAAAGACATTCACCGTTTGAATGCGTGTCCATGGCGTCGGAGTCTGCTGCGTATACACACAAACATACGCACGCAAAAGAAATCAGTGACGAAAGCGAAACAAGCGCTCACCGCCGAAGGAGTCTGGCTCGGAGTCTGGCTCAGAGTCTCCGAGCCAAAACCAGCAGGTTCAAGGACAGTTTCTGCCACGAGGCAGTCAGGAGACTCAACTCCCTCCCAGCCCTGCCCCCCTGGCCCTTCCCACTGCCACACTCATCAAACTCTGAGTAAAAGCTACATGCTGTACTGTCATCCTGAACTCTATTTTTTACTTTTTTTCTGCAAGACCTCACTTCAACCTTTATTTTTTGCATTACTACACTACGTCACTTTACATACGACACTCCCTCATTTTACATTCACAAATGATATGTATTTCATCTGCATGACATACAGCACGTATGTCATGCATATTAGCATATATGACACTAAAGCTGACTTTGACTTTTTGACTTTGAATGGCATCAAAGAGGACTACGTCATACTTCCTGTGAGCGTAATATGGTGCAATAGGCTTGGGGCTGGCCATGTGGTAGGTCGTGATTTTATATATATATATCTCCCTACAGTCCAGACGTGGCGGTGCCAGACTCTAATATGATAAGTCCCTGCACTCAGGTTGGGGGGAGCAGAGGACTATTCCCTGAGGGGTCTACGACTGGCCTGATTGCCCTATTTGCTCTGGTATCACCTCATCAGCATAACTAAGCCTATGTGGTCTAAGACGTCTGCTGTAAGAACGATCCAATTTAAACCTCACCTTACCATGGTGATTTAGTGAAGGGTTTTGCTGTATTATGAAAATAGCTTCTTTTACTCCCCTTTCAAATCAGTCAGGACAATAGAAGTAATCAGTGTAGCTTCAGGGAATAGTCCTCTGCTCCCCCCAACATGAGAGCAGGGACCTATCATAGCAAAGTCTGGCACCGCCACGTCTGGACAGTAAGGAGATATATATATATATATATATATATATATATATATATATATATATATATATATATATATATATATATATATATATATATATATATAGGGCCAACACTACCAGCAAATGTTTGTTTGCTGACAAAGCCTTTTGGATAAAAAGCGAAACGTCCAGCACCTTCAAAGAACTACAGATGACGGCTGAAGAAACCTTCTCATCGATTGGATTGCTCTGATTTTGGATATCTTTCATAACGGTCGGCAGTCCTTTTGCCCTTATTGTGCTTACATGTCACTCGGTGACGCCATGCCTACCTGCTGAAGTGTCCCCGTTGAGGTCCGAGCGTCCTGCAGCCGCCGAAGTTCCGCGCGTACCTGAGGCATAACACGCCGCCGTCAAACCTGCCGCCGCCTTCTGACTGCTCGTATTGATTTGCTCACCGCTGACGTCGGGGAGGGACGACACCTTGCCCAGGACACCTGTTGCAGATGTACAGGATGATCGTAATCGACCGAATGTAACCGGCGCCAGCACAATTGACATTGAGCGAGATGAGAGCAACTGATGATCGATGAGCCAGAGGAATTAGCGCCGATCGAGATCTCAAAACTGCGATGACTCCGAGGCTCACGGGTAAAACCGGTTTCAGCTAGAACAAGTCATCCTTTTTTGGGGGGTCGGGGGGGACAAATGAAACGAGCGCAAAGCTGCAGATTAGCCTGCTCGTGTTTCTGCAGATTCCATTTGGTGATCCAAGTAGAATGAAAGTGGAACAAAGCAACTTTTCAGGATATCGGAAAGGGGCGGAGGGGGCTGGAGTCAACTTACCCGAAGCCGCCGCCGCCGCACTGTGGTGGGCACCCGGAGATCCTGGGAGAGAGGAGGAGGGTGCAGGGTCGGTGAAACGAGCTCATGTTTCCTGCTCTTAATTAAAAAGTGGACCGAGGTTCCATTTCAATCGGATCGTTTGATTGTTCCAAGACGGGAATTGGTTACGGAATGACATTTGTCCAAATAAGAGCAATTTGAAAGTGACTTGGTGTTCTGGTAGATGAAAGACGTGCCCGTCTCACCCTCCTCCTCGGTGGAGTTGTCATCATCATCTGAAAGCAAAACCACACGTGCGCAAATTTCTTCTTGTTTTCGCCTGTGCCTCCACAGTCTTGGACCCCTTTGCATGCACAGCTTCCAATTTGAAGCTGGACTATTGCACCATGGGCACGGTTTGGTTGCATTGATTAGTCAGTGATTTGTGCGGCGCAGAGGCGCCAAGGTTCTGGCGACAAAGCCTTGGTGCACGTAGCGCCCACCAGCTTTTTTGTTCTTTGAAAGACGTGGAGCGCGCGCTCCATAACAGAGCACGCGGCAGGTCTGTAGCTCGGCCTACCCTCGTCCTCCTCGGACCGGTCGCCCTCCGCCTCCTCGGTCACCTCCGCCTCCTCTTCCCGTTCTGCAAAATAAATACTCGTCTCACGTCGGCAGCGCCGCCGATTGGGTTTTCTTTGCTGGCATTGCGTTACCATCCACGGGAGCCGTCCACGTCGCCGTTACCAGGGCAGCCAGCAAGGACATCCAGATCAAGTTCCTGAGGGGTCACAAAGTCAGATTGTTTCACGCATTCACGAGCGCTCGCTCGATATCGCTCCCGTGTCCAGCGATTGGTCACTGGCATGCTTAGTGACTCCTGTCCGTTGAGGAGTCACAGCTGCATCTCTGCGTCCGCAAGTTGCGAGCAAACCCGTCAATGTGTTAGCAGCGTTTACTGCCATCCAAGTTTGACTCACCTCGGCGACATGATGTTGCTCTGCATCAAAGATCCACTTCTGCGTTTTATACCCTGGAGGCGGGACTGTGCCCTTGTGTCTGTCGAGGGCTGGGCGGAAGAGTGGAGAGGGTGAGTGCCCCTTTGGGAAAGGCGGTGAGTGTCACCATAGGGGGAGGAGGTCAGGGACTAGAGTGGGGGTGTCAAACATGGCCTCGGCAGATGTCAAGTGAGCCGGACCATTAAAACGAGACCATACATGCTATGAATAAGCCAAATATCAGGTCTTTCATGAGTTTTGGTGTATTCTGCCATGATATTCCTCGTCAGCCTAATACTAGCATTAGCGTGTGGCTTGTCCGGACATACAAGTTCAGCTGCCTTCAACATGCATTGTTGAACAAAGTCGCCGTCGGCTTGATACGGCTTTGATGCTCATGCTATTTAGCTAGAAATTAGATAGCTGGCTCTTCCTGCTGCTTCACTGACTTCTCGGCTCTTGGTGAAAGTTGACTGCTGTTTCCTCCGATCCGCCGGCAATTCGTCCAACTTGTCTCTTCTTAGTCGTCCTTGCAAGCACTCATATTTTTTTGCCGTCATGAGTCGGACATTTTGGCTAATGAGGTGTTGAAACTGCGGTTAAAAAAACACAGCTGTTTTCTTCTGCTTGAATGACAAAATGTTTCCTGTTTTCTTGTATACGTATTTAATTTGTATTTTTGGGGGGGGGGGGGGCTTCTGGTTTTTAGGGATGTTCATTGTTTGGTCCGCCATTTTGTTTCACGTCTCAAGTACTAATAGCTATCTATTCGCTGGCGAATTGCTATCTATTCACTATCTATTAGCTATCTATTGACTGGCTAAGGGCTATCTTTTCGCTAGCTATTAGCTATCTATTCGCTAGCTATTGATTATCTATTTTCTGGCTATTAGCTATCAATTCACTGGCGAATGGCTATCTATTCGCGAGCTATTAGCTATCTATTCGCAGCTACCTATTTGAGTTACTTCCGGGTTGAGTGAACGATGGCGTGTGTGACTGCCGCTGCTCATCCACAGAAAAAAAATATCCTGTGACTGGAAAGACTGAGAGTTTCAAAAGGCACTTAGAAATCAAATGTATTATTATTATTATTATTATTATACGCTGATCGAAACAGCACCACTCTCGCCCCTCTCGTGGACAATCCTTGAATTGCACTTCATTAAAATATGAATTGCATGTAGTTTGTGCATTTTTTTCCACTTTTAAATGATCCTGCGGGCCTGATCAAACCTTGGGGGCCGGCTCTGGGGCGCAGGCCGTATGTTTGACACCGCTGGGCTCGAGAGTGGTCAGCTTTTTCAAAAAAATTCCATTAAAAGTTAGTTATTAAAAACCGGTATGGACATGTGTTGCGACTGGATGTACTCGTCAAGTATTTGGCAGCAAGAACGAAAGGTAAGTGGTGCAACTGTGTGAGTGTCGGAGCAGAGTTCAATGAGTTTTTTTCCCCTGAAGTGGGACCTGCCGTCACTCTTGTCCTTTCGTGGACGCACTGCGTGAGTGAATCTCATGAAGACCACCAGGGCTGCTCATTCATCCTTTTGGAGAAACTCAATCTCACTCATCTCAGTCCCTCTTCCATGTGGGTAAGTAACTCGAGTCCCAGAGTGTTCGCGCCCAAGCTTGCAAACTTTGCTCCATGCCTGTAATTCATTTTGCTTTTCCATAGAAACCAGAAATGACCGCCAATGATTGAAGAACAGAAACTGACGCTGCTTTTGTATGGATTTTTTTTGGGTAAGGAATTGAGGGAAGGACACAGATTGCGAAGGAAAGATTGAGGGTCGAGAAGAAGAGGGTACATCAAGGTGACTTTGATATCGAATCCTTTTGCCTGACATCAATTTGCCCCTAAGAAAAACTTTGTCTTTGCTCGCAACTGCAAATGATCCACAAGTGCAGTTTGCGTCCTTTATTTGCTGTCTATTAGTTAGCTACCTAGATGGCTATCTATTTGCTGTCTATTAGCTAGCTACCTAGCTGGTTATCTGGCTGGCTACCTCGCTGGCTATCTATTAGCTAGCTATCTGGCTATCTAGCTAGCTTTCTATCTATTTGAGTTATTTGGGGTTGAGTGAACGCTGGCGCGTGTGGCTGCCGCTGCTCACCCTGGAAAAAAAAAACTGATCCTGTGACTGTAAAGTGAGCTTGAGAGTCTTGAAAGGAGCTTAGAAATGAAATGTATTATTATTATTATTATTATGAATAAAGGAGACCAAAGGGAAGCCAATTTCTATGATTGCAACGTCACTGAGACACCGGAAGTAGTCCCACTATACTGTGGGCACAAAAAGTATGTATAGTGTTGACGTGCATCTTTTGTGATTTTGTTTTTATGATTTGATTGGGGTCCATGATTGAGTCGGATTTTACTTTTGGTTAAGAGGAGCGCAAAGCCAAGCCTCTACGATTCAAACCATTGGTCACCAAACTACGGCCCGCGGGCCGTATCCGGCCCGTCAGCACATTTGGCCCGGCCCCCTGAACAATACCAGAGATGCTATCAGATTTTTTTCCTATTTGGCCTCCAGAAAAATAACAAATCCTTTTACAAGTCTTCTTTTCCTTTCGGCTTTTCCCCTCAGGGGTCGCCACAGCGAATCAATGTCCTCCATCTATCCCGGTTTTGTGCATCCTCTTCCCTCACACCAGCTACCTTCATGTCCTCATTGACCACATCCATAAACCTCCTCTTTGGTCTTCCTCTCGGTCTCCTGCCTGGCAGTTCAAGGCTCAGCATCCTTCTCCCGATATAGTCACTCTCTCTCCTCTGAACATGCCCAAACCATCTCAGTCTGGCATCTCTGACTTTCTCTCCAAAGCCTCTAATATGAGTTGTCCCTCTAATGTACTCATTCCTGATCCTATCCAACCTGGTCACTCCCAAAGAAAACCTCAACATCTTCAGCTCTGCTACCTCCAGCTCTGGTTCCTATCTTTTCTTCATTGGCACTGTCTCCAGTCCAAACATCATGGCTGGTCTCACCACCGTTTTATACACTTTTCCTTTCATCCTAGCTGAAACCCTACTATCACACATCACACCTGGCATTTTTCTCAGTCGTTCCAGCCTGCCTGGACATGCTTCTTCACCTCTTTTCCACACTCTCCATTGCTCTGGACAGTTGACCCCAAGTACTTAAAATCCTCCACCTTATTTCTCTCTTCTCCCTGTAGCATCACTCTTGCACTTGGATCCCTCTCATTCACACACATATATTCCGTCTTGCTGCGACTGATCTTCATTCCTCTCCTTTCCAGGGCATATCTCCACATCTCTAGTTTCTCCGCCACCTGTTCCCTGTTCTCGCTACAGATCACAATTTCATCTGCAAACATCATGGTCCAAGGAGATTCTTGTCTAACATCATGGTCTGTCAGCCTCTCCATCTCCATAGCAAAGAAGAAGGGGCTCAGAGCTGACCCCCGGTGGAGTCCCACCTCCACCTTGAATTCCTCAGTCATACCGACAGCACGCCTCACAACTGGCTTACAGTCATTATAAGGAAGGAACACAAGATTTATTTCCTGATTTTTTTTTTGATGTGAAGAACTCAGAGAGGGTTATTTAGTTATTATTTATTTCATTAAGGGTGTTATTATTTGTTTCTTGACTTTTTTTCTGTAAAGAACCTGGGAATTTGATTATGTGTGGCTTTCTGGAAAACAATTTTTTTAAGCTCCCTACGATCATCACACTTTTTCTGTTACAAACTGACACCGGCCCCCCATCACAGAAGGGAAAAGTTTGGGGACCCCTGATTCAAACCAATCGGAGGGGTGCGATGGCGCAGCATGTCCACTGGAGGGCGACACATACAGACGGTTGGAGAATGACGAAGCGCGAGCCCAGGAAGAGCCCCCACTTCAGGCGAAGAAGGTTGGAGCCGCCACGGCACCAAGGTTACGGGCCTAGCTATTAGATAGCCATCTAGCTAGCCAACCAATAAATAGCTAATAGATACCCAGCTTACCAGCCAGTTAGCTAATCAATAGCTAGCTAGCTTGATCGATGGCTAACAGATAGCCAGCCAGCTAGCTAGATAGCTAACAATAATAATAATAATACATTTTATTTTTAAGCACCTTTCAAAACTCTCAAGGTCACTTTACAGTCACTCGATCAGTTTTTCTGTGGGTGAGCAGCGACATCTGTTAGATTGACGGGCTATGACATGAATGGCAATCTTTGGGTGCGCAAGGACAACGTGCGCCTGATGACATAAGCGTGCATTTTTCAAAATGCAGAGAAGGGCGGCGACATCAGGCGGGTGTGGAAAAAAACGGGTCCACGGTGTCGGCTTCTGTTGGGCATGGCCGAGCGGGCTGCTCCCCCCTTTGACGTGCGCCAATGATTCTGGATTTTGAGACATCCCAATAGCAACCACTCGAGGAACAGAAGACGTTTGTTTCTGTGCTTCACTTGCATTCCCACTCAGACTGAGGACAGCGGTGGACTTGCAAGACTTGACCTTACACGGTTTCAAAGGTGCACAATCGGCCCAGCGTACTTTGGGTCTCAGGTTCCGTGGAAAAACCTTTCCGGACAGAAGAGCCTTTGACGCTGAAACTGTGCGCCAAGCCCAGTAGGTCGGCCCATTTGACCTACAAAATGAGAATGACGACGAGTGGGTCATGAGCAAAATGTTTCATCGGCGAGGACCAAACCGTGCAGCCCCGACTCGGCTTCCCGTGAAACAAAATGTGGTCGCTCGCGTGAACGCCGAGTCACCCGTTGTCGCGAATGCGGACCCTGCTGGAGTCTTGCTGATTTCGGGTTCAAGGCCGTTCTGCTCTGATTGTTCTTCCGGACCAGTGCGGCTTGCAATTCCAACTGACCTTTCGCTACGTGTGCGCGCTCTAGTGTGCAATGCGCACAAATAACCCCCACAGGCGCCTGTTGCGTGAGGACAGCCCCGACCCCGACTTGGATTCCCATGCGAGGGGTCTGCGCCGTGGGTTCTGTTCATCGGCATGTGGTCAGGGCAGAACCACGCTCGAGCTTGCCGGCACGTCGCCTCGTGGCGAAGGCGTTTGATGAGGATGTTGGAGGACAGGCGCAATGCGGGCAGAGCCCCGACGTACAGTGAGACCTTGGCTTACGAACTTGTGTAAGGCGAAAAGTGTGTATCCCAAAAATCAATTTCCCATAGGAAACCATTAAAATGAGAATAATCTGTTCCCAGGTCCCCATAAAACATAATTTTCTACTAAATAAATTTTCTCCAAACTAAATTTTCATCAATTTAACATTCATAAACCGAAAAGTTTGTAAGCCAAGGGGTTCGTAAACCGAGGTATCACTGTACTTCAAATCCATATTGAGTGAAAAGTGTGTCAGCAGCCCGTTTGAGGAGGCTGAGTCAAGAAATCAGGCCACCTTGTTTGAAGTTCCATTGGGATGCCAGTTGAAAGAATCGAAAAACAATTTAGCAGAATGGCGGTGATTCGTGTCTTCCTCTTGGCACTTTCAAGAAGGACTTGGAGCATTCCACTTTCACTGTGGTCTCGTTTGCACTCTGGTCAACCTCATGAACGGTGAACCTGTCGTCTGTTCTATTAGCAGGACTCACACAGGAATCGGACCCCCCCCCCCCCCCCCCACACAGGTGTGCGCGCGCACTGCGACATTTGGGGAGATATATAAACGGCGCATGGGACGGCAAGTAAGACCATCGGTGATCAGGCCAGAACCACGGACGTTTCAAACTTGAGCATGCTGAGCAGGTAGGTCTTCCCTCCCTCCTGGACTCATGAGCATGCGCCGCGGGAAATGGTTCGGTGGAGGGTTGGGGTTAGGGTTTGGGGTTGGGGGCTGGGGTTAGGGTGAGGGTGAGGGTGAGGGGTTGGGGGTTGGGTTAGGGGTTCGGGTTAGGGTTGGCGTTAGAGTTGGGGTTAAGGTTAAGGTTGGGGTTAGGGTTAAGGTTACGGTAGGGGTTGGGGTTAAGGTTGGGGTTGGGGTTCGGGTTAGGTCAAATTCACGCCATTGCCAAAGGTCCAAAATGGAAGCTTGACCACCCAGTTGTTTCTTGCAGAAAGGTGCTCCTCCTTTCGTTGGCCATGTTGGTCACGTTGGCTCACGGAGACCCACGCGGCGACGGTCAGGTGACGTCCGATCAAAGTTCTCCGTCGATCGGACCCTTCCTCATTGCTCAATATGTCTTTCCTACTCAGAGTCCACGTCCGACGAAGTTCCCACAGGTGAGAGTGAAACGTGTGCGTTTGAGGTGCTAACAAACGGCGTGCACCGACGGCGGTGACCTGAAAGCAATGCATTTTGGGGAGAAAAAAAACGAGACTTGCGCAGTAGCGACCAGTCCCAACCATTGGGCGTGGCGACCTGTGGAAGGTCTGGCCCAGACCAAACACTGACCTGTACCTGTAGCAGAAAAGGGGGGAGTAGGTTCAGTTCATCGGCATGTCGTTGACTTTTCACCACCTTGCGCTGACAGACGCCTTCACTTCTTGTCCATTCTGACCAAAGCAACTGGTTCCTTTCTCAACAAAAAAAGTACAAAAACCACAACTGCACTCTTGAGTGCAAGATTGTTCCGCGAGTCACTCGGCACAAATCGTCATGAACTTTTTCTCTCCACACGTGTAGCCAATCGGGGAACCGACGTGGCTCTGTGTCAGTCGGGCGAAATGGCGCAATTCGCCCACACGGACGTCCGTTTCTTAATGCAGATGCGCCGCTGAGGCCCTGACTGACCCCACAAATCACCGTTTCTTTTCCAGAAGCCGCCGCTGACCCAGAAGAAGGTCAGAAGCCGTCCTGGACGTTGAGTGCTCTTCAAAGTCTCTTGTGGCATTTGCTCTCCACGACTGCATTTGGCACCACTCACTTTGGCAGCTTCAGGCCATTACCAGTGTCTGAAATAACATCTGCCCGGACGCCCACGGCGTGCAACTTTTACATCGGGCGTTCAACTTCCAAAACGTCTCCCCCCGGGTGGCCGACAACTTTTTCAAGAAAAAAAAAAAAAAATATATATATTTTTTTTCAAATGAAACATTTGCTTTATTCAATAAAGCAAACGTTGAACAAAGATTGCGAAATCAGAATAAATTATTCAGATTTCGAAATCTTCGTTTGGTTTGGAAATGTCAAAATTTCGGGTCGTTTGGCAATTTGCATACTCGCCACGGCAGCCAATCAAAAGCCTGCTTCGTGCTGGCAGACTTTTCCGAACGTTATTTATGATATGCATTTGCATATCATTTTCCAAATGAGACGCACAGAACCTCAGCCCCAGAAGAAAGATTCAAAAGAAGCTAACAACATTTATGACGACACAAAACGTAAACGTACATTATCCCGTGACTGTAAAGTGTACTTGAGAGTTTTGAAAGGCGCTTAGAAATCAATGTATGACTATTAAAAGCATCGTGGAAAGAGGAGTTACGTGGCTTGTAGCAGAAGACGCAACGCAAAAATTGCATTGTGCAACATGCCGAACAGTATGGACAAACCACAAGTGGAGCAAAATTATCAGCGAAGGGATATTTACCACAAATTAAGCAAGGGAGCATTTGTGGTCGGTACATCCTTCATAAAATAAATCCTTAATACTTTGCAACAATGTTTTTTTTTTGCAATTAGTCATCTTATTGTGTTTCAAGTTGTGAAAAATGGGGCAGGCAACTTTATGGCCGGCAACGTTTCAGAGTTGTCTGCCCATGTGCCCGCTAACTTTTGTCACGAGTTTTAGACACTGCCATTACTGGTGGAAAGCGACGGCATTGCTAACGGCGCCGCTCGTTCTTTCTCTTTCTGACACTTGGCCACACAAAGAGCAGAGGAGGTTTGGCTCAAGTAGCACCGCCGCCAATTTGCCGACAAAAAGGCACCTTTATTTGCAGTCTGTCATTTCCTGAGCAAAAGGCGCACTAATAATAATAATAATCCATTTCATTTCTCAGCGCCTTTCAATACTCTAAAGGTCACTTTACAGTCACAGGATAAGTTTTTCTGTGGGTGAGCAGCGGCAGCCACACGCGCCAGTGTTCACTCAACCCGGAATAACTCAAAAAGATAGAAAGCTAGCTAGCTAGCTAATGGAATGCTAGATAGCTAGCTAATAAATAGCTAGCTAACTAGATAGTTCATATGTTTCTTGACTCAAATAAGTAGATAGCAAGCTGCATTGCTAATTGCTAGTTCTCTAGCTAGCTAGATAGCTAATCGATAGCTTGATAGCTAGATAGCTCATATGTTTCCTGACCCGTCCGGTTGCAAATGGCTGAAGAGTTGCTAGCATGCCCAGATAAAAAAAAGATAATCACTATATAAATTAGCGCAGCCACAAAAAGTCCAGACAACACTTCAGACTGCCAAAGAATTTTAAACTAACAAAGTCCGTTTCGGAGTAATTCGACGTGAAGCAACGCATCAAAAATCATGAATTTTTAATTGGCGGAGAAACGACCTCGAGTCTGAATAAATCAAATCAAATCAAAGCAGAATACGCAACACTTTGTTCAGGACACACGCTCGGATCCTTTTTGTGTTCAAGACTCTGAGAGCCTCCATCATATCATTTGGCAAAATGCGGGGTGGCGTTGCTTTGTCGTTCCAGATGACGAGAGTCCAGACAACGGACAAGAGGCAAACTTCAACTCCCCTGCCACCAAAGCCCAAATTCCCGCCGCCGTCGGTGCTGGCCTGAGCCTCACCCCCAACAATCGGCTTCATGGTCGCAGCGGCGCCAAGGGTCCGGATGGCGCCAAAGGTCCAGCTTTCCGCCCTCAGGCCAAAGTCGTGCAGAGGAATCGAGCATCCAAAAGGAAATCCAAAGTGGTTCGTCCCCATGTGTGAATGAGAGCCCGTTTGGCGCGCGCTGGGCAGCGCGCGCAGCTCCGTAATAAAATAGTCCGACTTTGCCGCTGTTGTCCACGCGTGTCTCTTTCGACGCTTCAAGGCGGAGAGCAGAGGATCGACATAGGGTTGGGGGTGGGGGTTAGGGTTAGGGTTACGGTTACGGTTACGGTTACGGTTAGGGTTACGGTTACGGTTACGGTTAGGGTTACGGTTAGGGTTACGGTCAGGGTCAGGGTTAGGGGTTAGGGTTAGGGTTAGGGACAGACTGCATTCACAGCTCAGATGGAAGACACAGAATTAAAAGCACAACTAAACGCCTGACCAAGTTCAAGATGAAAAACTATTGGCGAGCCTGTTCGTGAAGCAAAACGTTTGAAATCTCCAAAGTTAGAAGGATTGATGTGAGACTGACTGAGCAGAACTTTTTCACAAGTCAATTTCACATAGCTCAACTCAATTAAGTCTGTGTAAGCTCTCAGTCATACAGGAGTGGTCCATCGATGAGAAGGTTTCTTCAGCCGTCATCTGTACAAATTTGAAGGTGTCGGACGTTTCGCTTCTTGTCCAGGAGGCTTCGTCAGCGAACTAAGATTTTTGATGGTAGTTTTGGGGCAATCAGCGAGTCACAGACCCCATAATCAGTCAGGACAATAGAAGTAATCAGGCAGGACAATAGAAGTAATCAGTGTAGCCTCAGGGAATAGTCCTGTGCTCCCCCTCAACCTGAGGGCAGCGACCTATCATAACAGAGTCAGGCACCGCCACGTCTGAACAGTAGAGATATATTTAGGGGCAAAACTACCAGCAAAAACTTTAGTTCGCTGACGAAGCCCCTTGGATAAGAAGCGAAACGTCCGACACCTTCGAAGAAGTACAGATGACGGCTGAAGAAACTTTCTCATCGATCAACTCAATAAAGTTTTGATGCTGATGGACGACCTTTTTGCTCTGCTCCGTCCAACTTTTGCCAAAGCTCTCCGGCAAGATGTGTTGACTTCGCAATGGCGTCAAGGGCAACTTGGCAGACGAATAATGAGATGAGGGGGTCAAAAAGTTGAACAAGTCGGCCTTCTCGTGGCTCCTCGTTCGGTGAGCCCAAGGTCATCCTTGACCTCTGAACTCTCAGAGAGTCTTCGACCTGGCCGAAGACACCCCTGTGCGACCGACCGCTGAGTGTAAACCGTATTCAGTTTATCTCTCATTTGATTCTCATACCCTCTCTCGTCTTCTGGTCCCATCTTCCCTCCTCATCATGTCGGTCTGGTCTTTTCGTCTCCGGTTGGCATGCGAATGCTCAGGTGGGCGGAGCTGAGGGAGGCGTGGCCGAGGCGGCCCCATAAAAGCATCCGGTTGTCTCTGGTGCGGCCGAAAAGCTTGAAGTGGAGCTCGCGAAACGGGAAAAACTCAAGTGGAATTCCGCCGACGCCGGCTGCACCGTTCTCTACGAAAATGCTCCTGGGGTGAGTTGGCAAATTGATACCTCAAACGCATCTCTGCGTGAGAGGACGTCACAATTCAAGTTTTGCAGAGTTGTCCTCAAAAAGCCGACTGAGGCGCTCAGGATTTTTCACTTGAGCTGATGATGAATTGGGACGTTTGGCGTGCGCAACAACATTTTCACAAACCTTCCAGCTGGCCTCGTTGGTCTCATGGTCAATTTTTCAAAAGCCAAAAGACGCATTGATTGGATGCTTCACTTGAGACGACGAAGCCTGTGTAGCGTGCGTGTGTGCAGTACGAATTACAATCAAATTCATTGTGTGTGTGTGTGTGTGTGTGTGTGTGTGTGTGTGTGTGTGTGTGTGTGTGTGTGTGTGTGTGTGTGTGTGTGTGTGTGTCCACGTTCTCATGAAGTTCATAGTGAGTCCATGTGCATGACAATGCTGTTCATTGTATGTGTGTGTATTGCAGGTGTGTCATGCTCTTGGCGGTCCTCACGTTTGTCCCCGTAAGTGCGGCTGCTCCGCTTCCTGGTAAGATCTGAGCTCACTGGTGCTGTGCACTGTCACATTTACTCTGGATTTGGTCCTCGTCGCTTTGGCAACAGCGAGTTGATTGAAAAGACATTCACTGATAGCTTGGCTTACGAACTTAATTGGTTCCCAGAAAGAGTGTGTAAGGCGAAAAGTGTGGATCCCCAAAAATTATTTTCCATAGGAAACCATTAAAATGAGAATAATCCGTTCCCTAGTCCCCATAAAAGATGATCTTCTACTATATAAGACGTACAATTACACAAAATATACTTTATTTTATATATAATACATGTGCTATTGTATTGTCATGAAATAAATATACTGCACTGTATAATAAAGTCATTGTATTTACATTTGTGATGGTCGTTGATGGCTTGATGGAATGGGGTGGGAGGAGGTCAGAGGGAGGGAATTGCTGTTTGGAAGGAGAGTCACATTCCATCAGAACTGTAATTAAAGAAATAAACTGTACTCTAAATTAATATCGTTTTATTTACCTTTGTGATGGTCATTGATGGCTTGATGGAATGGAATGGCCGGCCGGTCAGCATTAAACACTTGATGAGGAACGTAGCCTTCTTCTTTCACCATCTTGAGGAATTTGCTTTTTCTGCGATAATTTTACCTAGTTCCTCATCAATTGTGTTCTGTTTAGTTGGGTTTATAGCTTTTTGCATCAAGTGTACAGATGGCTTGTGCGGGTTATTTGTGGAGCTGGATGATGGGATATTTTAACCTTGCAGTCTACACTCTGTCTTTGAACTATCAATAAATTTGAAACCAGTCCAAATTTCACTTTTCTATCCATTTTCTCTCTCTCTCTCTCTCTCTCTCTCTCTCTCTCTCTCTCTCTCTCTCTCTCTCTCTCTCTCTCTCTCTCTCTCTCTCTCTCTCTCTCTTTCTCTCTCTCTTTCTCTAAGTCAGCTGCCATTTTCTTGTTAGGAGAATGGGCTCGTTTGCAAATGACACATCACTCATTGTGTGTATCCTGAAAAATAGTTCGTATGCCAAGGTTAAATTTTCATAAATTTAATGTTCCATCCATCCATCCATCTTCTGCCCCTTTTCCGGGGTCGGGTCGCGGGGGCAGCAGCTTCAGAAGGGAAGCCCAGACTTCCCTCTCCCCAGCCACTTCTTCTAGCTCGTCCTGGCAGATCCCGAGGCGTTCCCTCTGGAATTTAATGTTCGTAATCCGAAAAGTTCATAAGCCAAGGGGTTCGTAAACCGAGGTATCACTGTATGTGGTTTACGTTGCAGACCGAAGGAAGGGGCCTCTTGCTTATCCTGGTGGTAAGTTTGTTGCAAATGCAACACACACACACGGTGACAGAGGACAAAACTTGAGCGCCTGGTCTTGAGAAAGGCAAAACGGGTGCGGCCATTGCGTTGAATACGCCACTTGTTCTTCTAGGGAGGGCCACCACGCAAGCGGTGACGTCACAACCAGGTAGGGATGAGTGCGCTCCAGACAGACGGTGCAAACTGTTTTTTGTTTTTTTGCCTTATAGTGCTTGCTCCGCATTTGGTGGGCAGAGTCTCATCAAAACAAAAAGCAGTGTCTGAAATAATGTTTGCCCGGACGCCCGGGGCGTGTGACTTTTACGTCGGGCGTACAACTTACAAAACGTCTCCGCCCGGGTGGCCGACAACTTTTTCAAGAAAAAAAAAAAAAAAAGATTTTTTTTCAAATCACACGTTTGCTCTATTCAATAAAGCAATAAAGTTTGTACGGAGATTGCGAAATCAGAATAAATTATTCAGATTTCGAAATCTTCGTTCGGTTTGGAAATTTCAACATTTTGGTTCGTTTGGCAATTTGCATACTAGGCACAGCAGCCAATCAGAAAGAAGCCTGCTTCGTCCTTCCGGACTTTCCTGAGCATTATAAGGTCGTGCATTTGCATATCATTTTCCAAAGTAGACGCACAGAACCTCAGCTCCAGAAGAAAGATTCAAAAGAAGCTAACAAAATTTATCACGCTATAAAACGTAAACGTACATTAAAAGCATCATGGAAAGAGTAGCAGACGACGCAACGCAAACATTGCATTGTGCAACATGCCGAACAGTGTATGCAGCATAATTGGTAGGTACATCCTTAATTAAAAAAAAATCCTTAATACTTTGCAACAATGTTTTTTTTTTTGCGATTAGTCTTCTTATTGTGTTTCAAGTTGTGAAAAATGGGGCATGCAACTTTATGGCCGGGCTGGCAACCTTTCAGCGTTATCTGCGCTGGTGTCCGCTAACTTTTTGTCATGAGTTTCAGACACTTCAAAAAGCCCAATGCAAATGGTAGTAATCCCCTTTCATTAACGCGGCAACATTTCAGTGGTGTAAGGGTATCTTACATTAGCGTGTCCAATTTTCCATGGAGATCAATGTTGTCAGCGACTGTTGAAAGACGAAGAGCAGGTTGTTCAAAAGACTTTTCCTTTCCCGAATGTTGTCTGTGCCTGTTTCAGCACCCAGCGAGCCGCGCCAGACATCCGATTCTCCAGGTAAGCTAGCGAGATCACTTGTGCGGTCTTGCTTGCCTCCCCTGGGAGCTCAAGAGAGTCTTTGTGTCAGCAGATGCCGACGACTCCCGAGAACAAGCTGCAGGTAGTGTTTCAGCTCGTCATTGTTGCCTCGGCCTTCGTACGAGTCGTCCACTAACTTGGTTTTTAGCAGAGCAACCCAACGACGAAGACATCAACCGAGTGGAACGCGAAGGTGTGATCTTTAAAAGCCAACCGTCTTGCGCCGAATCCTCCACCGAGTGTTACATTTGTGTCCGCAGGTGCTTCGGACTCAACGGATTCAGGTAGCACGGCGGAGCCAAGTAGAAAACTGTTTGTCAAATCAAAACCACACAAAGACGTCAGAGTGTGTTAGTGTGAAGACAAGTTGCTTTTACCCGCCGTCTTGTGGCTCTGACGTCAACCTTTCCGTGCTAATGCGTGTGGCGTACTCGCACGGGGTGAGGACAGGTGATGTCAACTCATGTTCCCACATCCCACATCTCTCCGCAGATGCAATTGCAGAAAGACCAGACGAGCCGCAGAAGGAAAAGGAAGGCAAGACACTAGGTCTTCTTTGCCGAGTACAGTCTGTGGAGCACCCTGAGAACCTTTTTCACAGAAAACAAAAAAAATATTTGCAGAGTCTCTGGAATCAGCAGATTGGACGCCCAAGTCCTCGGAGATTGCAGACATGCTAGAGTCTGCGGATTCACAAGAGTCCGCAGAATCACACAAGTCTGCAGAACCGGTCGACTCCACAGAATCAATGCAGACTGCGGATTCAGCAGAGTCTCCAGACTTAACAGATTCTTCGGAATCGCCGACATCTCTCCGTTTGGCCCAGTCCGAATCAGGTCAGCTTCCTGTCTATCACAAACGAATAAGCCACACACCCATTGAGACAGACCTTTTGACCTTCCGTCAGAGTCGAGCTCAGAGGCAGACCAGGAGAGCGAGAAGACGACCGGTGATTCAGACTCTGAGGCGACGGTGGCCCATGATGACCATGGGGACAGCAAGGCAGACCCCGTGACTGCTTTTCACTCGGAGGAGGGTGGTATAGGGGATCCTGGGGTCTTTGACCAGGAAGACAGTCGGTCACGGGAAGGAGGCGAGCGATCAGAAAGGCACTCGTCTGACAAGATGGAAGGGGATCAGACCAAAGCGGTAGACGGAAACACTTCCAAGGAAGACGAGGGATCACGTGCGATTGTCAGCGTGGAGGACGCCGAGCTCGGCGTCAAGGAAGAGGGGAAAACCAAAGAGGAGAATGTTCCAGAAGCAGAAGAGAGCTCCCAAATCTTTGACTCCACCGAAGGTGATTAATAAATCCCCAAATCACGGTCGCCGACTCCTAAGTCGTTTTCTGACTTTGTGTTGTTGTTTTTTTTTTAAACAGCAACATTGGTTGAGAAATCAGACTCCACCCCCTCCCATCTCAGGGTAAATAATACGTTCACTTGCAAACAGCCAGCAAATGAAAATAATATTATTATTAATATAACAATCCATTAAATTGCTAAGCGCCTTTCAAAACTCTCATGGTCACTTTATAGTCACAGTGTCAGTTTTTTATGTGGGTGAGCAGCGGCAGCCACATGCGCCAGCGTTTACTCAACCTGGAAGTAAGTCAAATAGATAAAAAGCGAGTTAGCTAACCAATCGATAGCCAACAGATACCTAGCTAGATAGCCAGCCAAATAGATAACCAGCCAGCTAGATAGCTATCTAGATAGCCAGATCGCTAATAGATAGCAAACAGCTAGCAAATGATAATAATAATTACTCACCCACAAAAAAAAAACTTATCCTGTGACTGTAAAGTGACCTTTAGAGTTTTGAAAGGCGCTTAGAAATGAAATGTATGATGATGATGATGATGATGATGATTATTATTACTTCAATGGCGAACCCTCCCCAAAAAAAAGCCGATGAGCAAGTCTTGATCAGGAATGTTCTTTGGTTTTTCTTTCTTCAGGAGTGAACTTGGCCTCCGACCTGCAACCCCATCTTGATCCACTTCTGAATATGCTTCAAATTGCCTTTTCCATCCATGACGGGCCGACTTGGTATTTGGAGAAACAAGCATCAGCGCTAAGGGTGGAGGGGTACTACCGGTTGCCATGACGATTCCCCGTTTGGATGGCTTGCGTCTGTTAAGTGCTTGTCAATTGTGTAGCATTCATAGAGAACGCCATGCAGCAAGATTGGCTGGAGGCTAATAAAGTTTGACCAGTCAGGCGAGTCTCCTCCATTTTCTTCCAACTGATCATGGGCGAGGCGCTGTGGAGATCGGCTCCTGCCTGATTCCATTCTTCTTCTTCTTCTTCTTCTTCTTCTTCTTCTTCTTCTTCTTCTTCTTCTTCTTCTTCTTCTTCTTCTTCTTCTTCATAATAATAACATTATTATTATTATAATAATGGAGGGGCGGGCCGGTAGTCGAGTGGTTAGCACACCGGCTTCACAGTGCAGAGGTCGCCGGTTGGCGTCCCGGTCCGTCCTCCCTGTGTGGAGCTTGCATGTTCTCCCCGGACCCGCGTGGGCCTTCTCCGGTTTCCTCCCACACTCTAAAAACATGCATGGCAGGCAGATTGACCACTCCAAATTGTCCCTAGGTGTGAGTGTGAGAGTGACTATTGTATGTCTTTGTGTGCCCTGCGATTGGCTGGCAACCAATTCAGGGTGTCCCCTGCCTCGTGCCCGAAGACAGCTGAGCACCCCCCACGACCCTAATGAGGAATAAGCGGTACGGAAAATGGATGGATAATAATAATAATACATTTCATTTCTAAGCGCCATTCAAAACTCTCTGGGTCACTTTACAGTCCGCAGTCTCCTACCTGATGGCAGCAGGGTCAAGAGGCTGTGGGAGGGGTGGGTGATCCTGATCACTCTGTGGGTGAGGTGGGTGTTGTAAATTTCCTGAAGGCGGGGGAGACACTGATGATCTTCTCAGCTGTCCTCACGATGCGCTGCAGAGTCTTACGGCAGGAGACGGTGCAGGCGCCATACCACACTGTGATACAGCTGGTCAGGATGCTCTTGATAGTACCGCGGTAGAGGGAGGTTGTGATGGGGGTCGGGGTGGTGGGATCTCTTGGCCAGTGATGCCGTGTTGTGGCTACAGGACATCTGATATGTGTGGCTCCATCTTCTGATATGTGCACTCCCAGGAACTTGGTGGAGCTCACTCTCCACTGCAGCACGGTCGATGCTTAGTGGAGCATGCTCGGGGTGCCCTCTCCTAACTAGATTTAACTTATCAGCGGTAGCTGATAAGTTCTTGCAAGCCGGGAGTTCCGGTCCTGAGACATGGGTCGAAAAGACCGCTGGTGTTAAATTGTTGCAAGCCGGGAGTTGGAGTTCCAGTCCTGAGACATGGATCAAAAAGACTGCTGGTGTTCATGATTTGATTAAGGTTTTGTCTGGGGTAGTGGCAAAACCAAAAGCTCCGCTTGGAGGAGCTGTTAAGTGCATGTGGGCATGCGCACAGGAATGGAAAATTCAGACAGATAAAGTTAAAATAGGGAATCAGATGTTACAAACCAAAATAACATTGCTGGAGTGCAAAAAAGCTAATTTACAGCGGATGTGTGAGAAGGTTGTTGCCAGCATGTTACTCGAGAAGGCTATTGCTAGCATGAGGCATGTTATTGGCAAACAGAGGAAAAATCTGAAAATACACAAGGACTGATCACCCTTGTGTCGGTGCCTGTGTGCGCCTGTGTGAGCTTGACTGTCTGTGAGTGAAGCGCCAGCTGTTTTCGTCGGTGAGTGCGTCTGAGTGTGATTGGAATTGCGATAATGTGTCGTAATTCATGTAATATACAGTGGGATTCAAACAGCCGACTTTTGTGGATGCAATATGCAAGTTCTCCTCACCCAATCTGGGGTTGAAGAAGGAGAAACCACAAATGTAAATTTCAATTGCTGTCCTACTAAACGAACCCAGTTATAGAGTCCGCCCTATGTGTTGAAGAACTGGATCAAATTCATAGAAGCAATAAAAAAGGGGGAAAAAGGTAGCGCAATGCGCGTTTCGTGCCACAACTCTCAGGCAGTATTTTGGGGCGCCCCGAATGTATAAAAGTTGACAACACGCTTGTTTCTGACGGACCAAGTGTTGGAATGTGGTCAGTCCTACTTGGACATTCAAAATCAAACTGCCTTCGATCTGAGGTGCCGAAATAACGTTGATGAATTAATGATATAATTGTGTTTATTAAACGAGGTGAATAACCTTATTCTGAAAGAGATGCTGTCTGAATTAAAACGTTATTAAAATATAAAGATTGGGCGAAGGGCAAATTTAGCATATTATGGCCATATGGTTGTAAGCAAGAGAAGTGCCGCAAGGCAAGAAAATTGCCAAAATTTAGCATATTATGGCCATATGGTTGTAAGCAAGAGAAGTGCCAGAAGGCTAGAAAACTGCCAAAATTATTTTGACACAGACACAGACTGCATTTTTGTACAGAGGGAAATGCGGGTTGGGTCCGGAAAAGTCCCAAAGTATCGGTTTTTGGATTTCAGAGGGTAACGTGAGTTAGAATTTTACATTTTATATCAGGAAAAGAGAGAGACAAAAATCATATTAGTGATGGATGGCATTCTATTGGAATGCGTGTTGTGTGGAATTGTGATTGATAATGATACATGGAGAAGGATCATGATGGTTCGAGCAAATATGGTCTAAAATGCTCCGGGTCGTTCAGCCACACGGCGAGGCCAGGCACAAAGAAGGTCCATCACCGGACATGGGGGGCGTTGTTGGGGGGTGGCCGACGTCGATGTTTGGGAGCACGGCAACGTGTGCTCTTCGAATGCCGGTTTAAGTCAGTCGATGGAGACTGTATCCTCGCGGCCATTGATTTGAATCCGGAACGTCTTCTCACGGC
The DNA here is from genome assembly GCF_051943395.1 of Hippocampus bargibanti. Lineage (NCBI taxonomy): Eukaryota > Metazoa > Chordata > Actinopteri > Syngnathiformes > Syngnathidae > Hippocampus > Hippocampus bargibanti. The sequence continues at coordinate 1,274,235 of NC_142753.1, read as the reverse complement.
GGGAGAGGACGGGTTACGGGCCATTGTAAGGGGGCTGGAGGGGCTTGCGTACCCGATCACACCGCAGGAAGGCATGTGCACATGTTTGGAGTGCGGGATCCATGTGCGTCGGTTGGTACGATGTTCGCGGCGGCCGGGGCCGCTGAGCCAGTGCAAACTGCCGGAGGCGGGTGAGCAGATCATTGACGTCGACAGTCGTAGGGTCGGTCGGGTTGAGTAGCTCACCAGGCAGTTGTAAACTCGACTCCATCAACTCGACTCCATCGGAGCTAGAGTCGAGTTGATGTCGGCTTTAGCGTGGAGCGGATGTCCAGCAACACCAGAGGCAGGTTATCCACCCAGTGTTCGGCATTGTTGGAAGACATCAGGGGGGCCTTCAGTTGGCGATGGAGGCGCTCAACCATGCCATTAGCAGCTGGGTGTTAGGCGGTTGTCCAGTTTTGTTCACATCCTAGAAACTTGCACAGCTTGCCAAATAGTGCTCCACGATCGGTGGTGATGGTCTTCGGTGATCCAATACCGGCGACCCAGTGTTGGAGGAAGGCACCGACAACAGCTTTGGACCCGCAGTCGGACAAGGGAAGGACTTCGCACCATCGGGTGAAGCGGTCAACGCAAGTCAACAAGTACCGGAAACCACAGGATGGGGGAAGGGGTCCTACGATATCTATGTGGATGTGCCTGAACCGGGCGTCCGGCGTGTCAAAAATTCCCACGGGTGACTTCGTATGGCGCTGGACCTTTGAGCGTTGGCACCGTAGACAGCCGCGCACCCAGTCTCGCATGTCTCTCTGCAGTCCCTTCCAGGAAAACCTTTTCGCCAGCAAGTTGGTCGTGCCACGAATTCCAGGATGAGAAAGACGAGTCGAACACCTTTCGCCGGAGGGAGTCGGGAACCAGTGGTTGAGGGACGCCGTTGGACTGGACGCACAAGATTGTGCAGCCAGAGTTAGGGAGAGGGACAGCGATGATGTTGGGGTTGTTGGCATAGTCGGCCAGACCTTCTCGTACCTGGGCTGTTGCCATCTCGTCGTAGTCAAGACAGTCGGGAAACTTGATTGCGTTGATCTCAACTCGAGAAAGGGCGTCTGCGACCTCGTTTTGAGCCCCCTGGCGAAACTCAAGGTCAAATTGCGAGAGGTAGTCCAAGTGCGAACTTCTCGCTCCAGGTACTTTGTTGATGCCGAGAGGATGGCGGAGAGGAGTGGCTTGTGGTCGGTATGTATGATGACTCGGCCACACTCGAAGTGCCGGAAGTGCTTCACGCTGAGGTAGACGCCAAGTAGTCCACGGCCAAAGGTGGAGTACCGGTGTTCGCCTTGGAGAAGAAGGCGATGGGTCGAGAGTCACCGTTGAGGCTGTCGTGGAGAACCGCACCGATTGCAATCGTGGCGGTGTCAACCATGAGAGACAACTGACCATCGGGGCTTGCGTGAGCCAGTAGTGTTGGATCGTCAACGAGATCCTTCAGCCGTTGAAAAGCCTTCAATTGCTCGGAGGAGTGGTCGACGGGAACGTGCTTCTTCTTGTTGCCCGTCAGCGAGTTTATAGTGGCAGGGCAGCCTCGGCACATTTCGGGATGAAGCGCCGGTAGAAGTTTACCATCCCGAGGAATCGTCGTAATTGGGTTACCGTCTCGGGTTTGGGACGGATGGCCTATACCTTGTTGGGTAGAGGGCGTACTCTTCTGCCATCGACTAGGTGGCAAAGGGACTTGATCTTGGGCTGGCCAAAAACACACTTGTTTGAGTTGACGAGCAGGCTTTGCTCGTCCAGACGCTTGAAGACTGTTTCCAGGTGCTGCAGGTGTTCTTGGGAGTCCCTGGCGATGAGGATGTCATTGATGTAGGCACAGCTGAAGTCAAGACCGCGCAGGACAGAGTCAATGAAGCGTTGAAAAGTCTGAGAGGCGTTCCGGAGGCTGAATGGCATGCGGAGGAACTAGAACGAGCCAAATGGGGTGGTGGCGGCCGTCTTCGAAACATCCTCTTTAGCGACAGGGATCTGGTGGTAGGCACTTACCAGATCGACGGTGGGGAACACTGTTTGTCCGTGGAGGAAGGACACACAGTCGTGGATGTGAGGAAGAGGGTAGGGGTCAGGAACGGTGATGAAATTCAGCGCTCGGTAGTCACCGCAGGGACGCCAGTCGCCCGCCTTGGGGACCATGTGCAGCGGGGAGGCCCATTTGCTGTCCAATGGACAGATAATACCGAGGTAAAGCATGTGGTTGAATTCGGCTTCAGAGATCCGTTGTTTCGCCGAGGCAAGGCGGCGTAAGTGTTGAAACTTTGCGGGAGCAGTGGTCACAATGTGGTGAACAACGTCAGGGGCAGGTAGGGTTGTCCAACTGGGGTTGGTCAGGTCGGGGAATCATCGAAGGAGCGTGAGAAATGGAGAAGATGAAGGAGATGGGACGTGCGAGAGATGAAGAAGCGCAGGGTTGGCCGTCCTACCGTGCACGGACAGGCCGGTCGTCTCATCAGTCAACATATTCCTGCGGATGTTGATGGACAGGTCAAACTTGTGCAGGAATTTCGCGCCAAGGATGGGGTGAGGGACATCGGTAATGGTGAAGATGAAAGGGAAGGAGCGACTTAGGCCGAAGTCGAGGTTGAGAAACCGTTGGCTATACGTCTTGATGGTGGTGCGGTTGGCAGCTTGCAGGGACACTCCAGCGTCTGGGTTCCGGTGCTCTGCAGGAGAAGGGGGAAGAACGCTGATGTCAGCAGCCGAGTCCACCATGAATCGTCTTCTCGATGTGCGGTCGCGGACATAAATGATGTGGCTGGTTGTGGAGGCACCAGGCGAGTGGGAAGCCGTGTTCACTCCCTGGCTGGGCCGTTTCCCGACCTCTTGCACGGCTCGCTGCATCGTTTGGCCCGGTCGCCCCAGTATTGGTGGTACCAGCGCAGGTCGAGGTCTGCGCTGGATGGGTTCCGGTTGCGGCTTGGGCTGCGCTCTCGAATGGGGCCGCGTCCGCGATTGTGGTGGCGTTCTCGACTGTCGCTGCGTTCCCGGATTTCAGTTCGCAGGGCACGCATCTCATCGACGAGCAGTTGGAGAGCATCAGTCGAGGGCCGTGGCGTCGGAGGATGCTGCATGGCTGGAACGGTAGGACTGGCCCGCGTACGCCTCCGCAACTTTGTCGGTGAGGGCGGCCAATTCCTGCAAGGTGGAGTCGGGTGGTCCATGTTGTCGTGCCAAGGGGGGGAAGTTTGAGGGAGACGGCGGAAATCTGGTCTCTTTCCATGAGGAGAGTTGATTGGGCTGAGGAGGAGGAAAAAAAATCCTCCTGGCTGGCTCGCCAATAAAGAGTTTGATGTTTCTCTTTATTTGTAAGTAGGTTCGTTGTCTGCTCTCCCAGGCAGGTGACACGCAGAGCTTGATCGTGGCGTGGAGTCGAGCAAGTCGTGCTGTGAAACTCCGTCCGATCCTGAGCGGGTCTCTGAAAGACAGCAAAGCCGCAGTGCGCACCGGTGACGCCACAAGTTAACCGGCTGACGCTCTACTTACTCACTGGGAAAAAGTATTGGGTATACGGGCTAAGAGTGTTCATCACCGGAAAATAATCAAGGTGAGTATCTCATTAGGCAACATCGAGGGGTTTTGGTCTTTAATACTCACCCTGACGGTGCACAATTAATCGCTATGCCAAAAGCCACTTCCATTTCGTGGTGAAAGCAGGGGGTCGGGAAGCCCAGCGGACTCAAGGATGAATGTCCCACGCCGTATTCCACAAGTTCCTCGGACGTCCTCAATGACACAGGAGATACATCCGGCAAGTCCCAATCAGAGTTCAGTTCGGTCTTCCACCATTCGCTTTTTTAAGTCAATGAATCCAGTCAGAAGACACCACTTTCCCATCTCCCCCCCCTCTCTCGTCCATATATAGTATGCAGATTTTAGCCCGAAAGCATCCATTTCCAGATTCAATTTTCCAAACAATGGTTTGTTTTTATTTTATTGTTTTGGATGATTTTATTTTGAAATGTAACATCGGATCAGAACGACGGTCCCATTGTTCGATACTTGAGTGGTTTTGTGTGCCTTCGACTTGGTCTGGTAGCGGGAAAAGTTTTTTTTTTTTAAATGATATAAAATTGTCATTTTTGATTGCGCGTTTATGTTGACGTTTTTTGTCTCCTCACCTTCGTGCTATTCGGAGACCGTTTTCATTCTGTATGGGTGAACGCGTCGTTGCCCGAATTATTTTTTTAACTATTTTATATCCAAACCGCTGACGGTTTAGAATGCTTTTATTTCGAAGGTGGTGAACTGCGTTCATTGTGGACAGTTTCCGGTATACAGAGTATTCACAATTGCTGACTTGACGCAAGCTCGGACTGCGGCCCAATACGCGGTCGACACCCATTGTCCAAATTCTCCTGAATTTGTCGGTGACGTGCTCAAAACGCTCACTCGGAGCGCCCACCACTATCTTGCTCGGTTAAAACATCTGTGTACATTGGACTTTCGAGGCCTAAAGTTGTATCGGTGTACGTTGGACTTTCTAGGCCCCGTTTAGCTTAACCGATTTTGCTAACCGCTAACAAAGAGGCCCTCATGCTCAACGCATCGCTCCGCAGAGATCGGAAGGGAAACATTTTGTAACTGTCGTGTGAACAATGTACGCAAGAAGGACACCAGAAGACGAGAAGGAACTTGATGAAGAAAAAGAGGACCACAAGGGAAACCGTCAACTGCTGGACGCCATTTGGAGGATGCAGCCAATAATTGTTCTTCACAGATTAGGTTTGCTCTTACTGCTCGTCTCGCTTGTTTTCAAGTCTTTCTGAACAGGCTTCGTGATTTGTTTTGTTTTTGTGCACACGTGCTTAAATAAGCAACATACAATGCCTGTCGCAAATCACAAATGCAAAGGCACAAAGCTCTCATCACATATTTATAGAATCAAAAGTCTCGAAACATGTGCCACATCAGTACTTTTGTTTCTGACGAAACCGATTCTGACATGAAGTGGCTGTTGTAATGATATGAGCAACTCGTATTTGCTTGTTCGATTAGCGATGCCTGACTATAGACCAAACGGAGCATTCGCTGCTGTGAGTCAGTCTCTCTCCCTCCCTGTTTGTGTGTGTGTGTGTGTGTGGGGGGGGGGGGGGTAGCATAGACAGAGATGTACACATGAGGCAGCGATTCAACCTGATGAAGCACAAATGACCGCACACAGTAGAGAATAAGAATACATTTAATTTCCAAGCGCCTTTCAGAATCCCTTTGGCTGCACTATGATCACGAAGAATTTCGCCCAAAAGACACATGAGAACTCATACGCGCAAAAAAAAAAGAAAAAACACAAACAACTTTTGCATGCTCATCGTAGGCTTGGTTGAACAGTTTGGACCATCACATCCAGACGTACAAGGACGGAAACAGCTTTACATGCTTCGTGTTCAGCAAAATGTTCTAATTCAAGAAGTTCTTGCACACTAGACGCATACGGGTGTGAAGCCCTTCGGCTGAGAATGCACGCGGGTGGGAAAAGCTGTGCATGTGAATGTGTGTGGCTGGGGGAAGTGTGCATGCTGAGACAAATAGAGAAAGAGATTGTGTTTCCACGAAAAAAGCAGCACGTCTGGAAAAAGCAGCACTTTTCTCAGTGCCTCCTTCATGATCTGAACATACACATTGGCATCAAGTCTTTTCACAAATAACCAACGATGAAAAAATAATGAAATTATAACCATGTATAAAATAAATTCAAGAAAGAAAAAAATCCACCACGAATGTGATGCTGTTCATTTCACATTTTGAGTGACTTATCTCTGAGTAATTTATCTCTGAGTAACTTTCACCATAATTGCATTTGTGTCTGTCTTTTTGTCTCATGCAGACATCAGCGAAGATGCTGGTCCTGCGCAGCTGAAGAAGGAAGAAAACGGCCGCGACATTAAAATAGAGGAGGAGCCAGAGCACCATCGCACCAAAAATGATGACAACAGATCATCAAATGATGATGATCAAGATGAAGAGTCTGACCGTGATCTTACATGTCATACTGACAACAAACCCTGCAAATCTTCTCTGTGTGGCAAAACGTTTACTGATCAGAGTCATTTGAAAAAGCATGCGAGAACCCACACCGTGGAAAAACCTTTTCCCTGCTTAGTGTGTGGGCAAAGATTCTCTCATAAGGGCTCTTTAATTAGCCACACAAGAACTCATACCGTGGAGAAACCTTTTGCCTGCTCAGTTTGTGGCAAAGGATTCTCTCGGAAGGACCATTTAATTAGCCACACAAGAACCCACACTGGTGAGAAACCTTTTCCCTGCTTAGTGTGTGGGCAAACATTCTCTCGGAAGAGCTGTTTAATTAGGCACACAATAATCCACACTGGTGAGAGACCTTTTTCCTGTTCAGTTTGTGGCAAAGGATTCTCTGAGAAGGGCCATTTAATTAGCCATGCAAGAACCCACACTGGTGAGAAACCTTTTTCCTGTTCAGATTGTGGCCAAAGATTCTATGAGAAGCAAAGCTTAATTCGCCACACAAGAACCCACACTGTTGAGAAACCTTTTTCCTGTTCAGTTTGTGGCAAAGGATTCTCTGACAAGTGCCATTTAATTAGCCACACAAGAACCCATACCGGCGAGAAACCTTTTTCCTGTTCAGTTTGTGGCAAAGGATTCTCTGAGAAGGGCCATTTAGTTTGCCACACAAGAACCCATACTGGTGAGAAACCTTTTTCCTGTTCAAGTTGTAGTCAAAGATTCTCAAGGAAACATCACTTAAAAGCGCACACGATAATCCACACTGGTGAGAAGACTTTTTCCTGTTCAGATTGTGGTCAACGATTCTCTTGGAAACAAACCTTAATTCGTCACACAAGAACCCACACCGGTGAGAAACCTTTTGCCTGCTTAGTGTGTGAGCAAAGATTCTCTGAGAAGCAAAACTTAATTAGCCACACAAGCACCCACGCTGGTGAGAAATATTTTGCCTGCTCAGTTTGTGGCAAAGAATTCTCGAAGAAGGGCCATTTAATTAGCCATGCAAGAACACACACTGGTGAGAAACCCTTTCCCTGCTTAGTGTGTGGGCAAAGATTCTCTCAGAAGAGCCATTTAATTCGCCACACAAGAATCCACACTGGTGAGAAACCTTTTCCCTGTACAGATTGCGGCCAAAGATTCTCTGACAAGGGCCATTTAATTAACCACACAAAAATCCACACTGGTGAGAAACATTTTGTCTGTTCAGATTGTGGTCAAACATTCGCAAGGAAGAATCACTTAAAAGCGCACATGAGAACCCACACCAGAGAGAAACCTTTTCCCTGCTTAGTGTGTGGGCAAAGATTCCCTCATAAGGGCAATTTAATTCGCCACACAAGAACCCACACCGGTGAGAAACCTTTTTCCTGCTTGGTGTGTGGGCAAAGATTCTCTCATAAGGGCAATTTAATTCGCCACACAAGAACCCACACCGGTGAGAAACCTTTTTCCTGTTCAGTTTGTGGCAAAGGATTCTCTCACAAGGGCTCTTTAATTGGCCACAAACAAATCCACACTGCTGAGAATTTTGCCTGTTAAGAATGTGGTCAACGTTTCTTTAGAAAGCGTCGCTTAAAAGTGCACGTGAGAACCCTCACTGCTGAGAAACCTTTTTCCTGGCCAGTTTGTGGCAACGAATTCTCTCAGGAGATCCATTTACTGTAATTAGCCACACAAGAATCCACACTGGTGAGAAACCCTTTTCATTCTCTGCTTGTGGCCAAAGATTTTCTGTAATGGCACTCCTAAAAAGACACTCAAGAACTGATACTGGTGAGAAACTCATCAGAGCAGGCTTTATCAGGCTGATTGTAATTTATTGACATTGTTTTTTCCCCCTTGGAACACTGAAATAATCTTTTTTCGGCTTTTAGTAATGGTTATTAAATGTAGTTTTTCCCCCACTCATTTTCAACTCCCCCCCCCTGTATAGTCGTTGACTGTACAACACCCTACGTGTTGTTAAATGTGTTTAATCGTCAATTATAAAAATAAAATGTTGCCCGAAAAAAATGACTGCATATAAATGGATGAAAAAAATTACTACATACTGTATAGTAAGGATAGGAAACCATTAAAATGGGAATAATCCGTACCCGGGTTTCCATAAAATATACTTTCCAACTAAATAAGCCTAAAAAACTACACACAACATACCTTATTCCATGTATAATAAATGTGCTATTGTATTGTAATGAAAGAAATACACTGCATTGTATCATGAAGTCACTTTATTTACATTTGTGATGGTCATTTATGGCTTGATGGAATGGCGTTGGAGGTCGAAGGTCAAAGGGAATTGCTGTTTGGAGAGAGAGGCACATTACATGAGGTCTGTAATTAAAGAAATAAACTGCTGTAAAATAAAGTTTTATTTACCTTTTTGATGGTCATTGATGGCTTATGGAAGGAGAGTCACCTTCCATATGGACTGTTGGTAACTTAACCTCTGGTGCTGTTCGGTCGTTTGCTTCCGTCGAAGATCACTCCGCCAGCAGTGGTGGGTGTGTATTATGAAAATAGTGCTTATTATAAGGTTTAATTTTCATAAATTTTACGTTTGTAAGACGAAAACTTTGTAAGATAAGGTGTTTCTAAGTTGAGGTCTCACTGTCTATATATATATATATATATATATATATATATATATATATATATATATATATATATATATATATATATACAGTAAAGTCTTGTTATATCGATATTCTCGGGAGTCAGAAAAATATCGATATAACCGGGACTATCGATATATCCGACCCTGCGTGCATGTAATTTTCTCCTTGCGTGCATAGAAACAGTATCGTAATAAGCGGGACTATCGATATAACCGATATCGATATAACGAGACGTTACTGTTACTGTATATATATATTTATATATAATTTTCCGTACCGCTTATTCCTCATTAGGGTCGCGGGGGTTGCTGGAGCCTATCTCAGCTGTCTTCGGGCACGAGGCGGGGGACCCCTGAATTGGTTGCCAGCAATATATATATATATATATATATATATATATATATATAAACATGCATGGCAGGCAGATTGACCACTCCAAATTGTCCCTAGGAGTGAGTGTGAGAGTGACTGTTGTATGTCTTTGTGTGCCCTGCGATTGGCTGGCAACCAATTCAGGGTGTCCCCCGCCTCGTGCCCGAAGACAGCTGAGATAGGCTCCAGCAACCCCCGCGACCCTAATGAGGAATAAGCGGCAATCCTCATCCTTGTAGACGTAGGATTTCTCTGGCTGCAGCTTGTAAAACAAACCAGTTTCGTCAGCGTTGTATATGTTGTCCGTATATGTTGAAGACACACGAGCTGCCGTCTGAAAATGGCGTCTGCTCGCGAGAGCTGGTCACGTAACCAAGACACGTGACCAAGTCGACCAATGCTGCAACCGATGGCGTGTCACGTGACAAAGTCACACGGCCAAGTCGACCAATAGCGCGACCGATGTCGGCTCACGTGACCAAGTCGACCAATGGCGCGACCGATGGCGGCTCACGTGACCAAGTCGACCAATGGCGCGATCGATATATCGATATAAACAACAAAAATGGCCGACGGGGGATGAAAAGTAGCACCGTAATAACCGGATTATCGTAATAACCGGGTATTGTACTAAGCGGTACGAATTCTACATAAAAAGACTAGAAATGTGCAAGGGAAATGAAAATAGTATTGTAATAAGCGGTACTATCGATATAACGAGACTTTACTGTATATATATATATATATATATACACAGTAAAGTCTCGTTATATCGATATCGGATATATCGATAGTCCCGGTTATATCGATACTATTTCTATGCACGCACGGAGAAAATTCCATGCAAACAGGGTCGGATATATCGATAGTCCCGGTTATATCAATATTTTTTTCGGACTCCCTTGAATATCGATATAACGAGACTTTACTGTATATATATAGATATATATACATATATATACGAGCTAATATATATATACGTATATATATATATATATATATATATACACACACACACACATATATATATATATATATATATATACACACATATATATACATATATATACGTATATATACATATATATATATACATGTGTGTATATATATATATATATATATATATATATGTGTGTGTATATATATATATATATATATATATATATATATATATATATATATATATATATATAAACATGCATGGCAGGCAGATTGACCACTCCAAATTGTCCCTAGGAGTGAGTGTGAGAGTGACTTGTATGTCTTTGTGTGCCCTGCGATTGGCTGGCAACCAATTCAGGGTGTCCCCCGCCTCGTGCCCGAAGACAGCTGAGATAGACTCCAGCAACCCCCGCGACCCTAATGAGGAATAAGCGGTACGGGATATATATATATATATATATATATATATATATATATATATATATATATATATATATATATATATATATATGTGTATGGATGAAAAACCAAAACTGCAACGTTTACATAACTTACGTGACAGTTCGAGAGTGCCTGAATAGAATGCCGGCGCGCAGCTGTGACGTACCAAACAGCTATTTGTCTGAGAACCGTGTTGCATCCTGAAGCCGCCAGTAGAGGGCCCCCAGGCTCTATAGGATACAGTATACAGTAAATCTTTAATCGATTGCAAACATGTATGCTTTACTCTTTCTCTTCTGTATTTGAATCATATCCATGAATGGATGTGTAACAAGAAAGCATATTCTCCGAATCTGAAGCCATTTTTTGGATTCTCCAGCAATGCAAGACGTCTTGGCGTGACGTGAAGTCATTTTTATTGGTGTTTTATTATACTGCGTGTTTTGGGTATTGTAGATGCTATAAAACCTTTTTCTGATGTCAGTTGCCCTTTAATGCACAGCATGGAATGTACAGTCATTTTCAAAATCATCACGCTTCAGCAGACAAAACAACAAACATTATTGCAACGCTTGCATTCATATAACAGTACATGTACATAACACTGCAATTAGTACGTATGTATACTATTTATCTAAGTCATCAATCTTCTTCTGCTTCCCATTTTTATATTTTAATATAAACACTTCCATCTTGTTTAACGTTTCTAAAAAAACAGATGCATTTTCTACGGATTCAAAGAAAGATCGCATGTCCGCAGCACCTTGCAACGCTTTTGTCGATGTTGCAAAAGGTGTGCATTCAGTCGGTTCTTCTTCATCGTCATCATCATCATCACGGGAATCTCCTGTGGCATACTTGTCTTTGACCTCTGCTGCGATATCCGCATCTGATGCGCTTGGGAATGTCGCAATGTCTTTGTCGGCACCTTGGTTTTTTTGATTTCCCGATAACAATAAGTTGTAATTTATCAGTACCCGTCATGTTAGCGCACGGCATGATTGTAAGGGAAATGAAAATAGTATTGTAATAAGCGGTACTATCGATATAACGAGACTTTACTGTATATATATATATATATATATATATATATATATATATATATATATATATATACACAGTAAAGTCTCGTTATATCGATATCGGATATATCGATAGTCCCGGTTATATCGATACTATTTCTATGCACGCACGGAGAAAATTCCATGCAAACAGGGTCGGATATATCGATAGTCCCGGTTATATCGATATTTTTTCGAACTCCCTTGAATATCGATATAACGAGACTTTACTTTACTAATATATATATATATATATATATATATATATATATATATATATATATATATATATATATATATATATATATATATATACACATATATATACGTATATATACATCTATATATATATATATATATATATATATATATATATATATATATATATATATATATATATATATATATATATATCTACATATATATACATATATATATACATATATATACATATACATATATATATATATATATACATATATATACATATATATATACATATATCTACGTATATATACATATATATATACATATACATATATATATACACACATATATATATATATATATATATATATATATATATATATATATACACACATCCATATATATATATATAAATAAAAGAGGGCGGCCCGGTAGTCAGCACACCGGCTTCACAGTGCAGAGGTCGCCGGTTCGCATCCTGGTCCGGCCTCCCTGTGTGGAGTTTGCATGTTCTCCCCGGACCCGCGTGGGTTTTCTCCGGGTCCTCCGGTTTCCTCCCACACTCCAAAAACATGCATGGCAGGCAGATTGACCACTCCAAATTGTCCCTCGGTGTGAGTGTGAGAGTGACTGTTGTTGTCTTTGTGTGCCCTGCGATTGGCTGGCAACCAAATCAGGGTGTCCTCCGCCTCGTATATATACGAGCTAACTTTCTGAAGGACTGAGACAAGTTATGTGATATTGGAACAAAGGATGTTGTGGAGAAGATAAGAAGCAACAGGCTGCTCACAAAGGAGACCGAGGAAGAGGACGTCAATTTCTACTTGGACCAACAGACCACTCGTCTGGCACACGTCAGGTCATGATAAGGTGTTTGAGAAGAAGTCTAGAGATTTCACATCCTCCTCTGCGCCAGGAGCGTGCCCCTCCCCTCCTGTCTCATCCTCCTCTGCTCCTGGAGCGGGCCCCTCCCCTCCCTGCTCTCCGGACTCACTCACCTGTTCCTCATTTCCTTAATTGTGCCTTCTGGCTATAAAAGCCACCCTTACCGTTTGGTCTGCGCCGGTGTATTCTCTGAAGTTCCCCGTCACCCAGCCGCACGCAGGTCTGTTTCGCTGTTCTCCTCATTGCCTGATTTCCTGTTTTGCCTTATGTGTCTCAGTAAACACTCTTATTGAATCACTGTCTCCACCGTGTATTTCGGATCCAACCCTGACTACTTCCCGTCGTCCCTCGAGTTCTGTCACCACTCCTCGAGCGGACGTGACAAGAGAGAAAAGCTTCCGAGAAGAAAGAGAAGAGAGAATGTTATCATCAGTGACTGCTGCAGCAGCAGAAGTTGGGAACATTTCAAGTGATGAAGACCCAGATAACAGTCATGGCTCTGGTACTATTGAGGGTTCAGAATACACAGAGACAACACCAAGCTGTTCATCAAAACCAAGTGCGATAACCTTACACTTTCCACACTCAGTTATGACCAGTGAAGAGATTTGTAGCACTGCAGATCGGTTGTCACACTACAGAAACATGGCTGGTGTCTGCAGTGTTGAAGGCAGGAGGCGCAGATCTTGATGACTTTGTTCTATCAGCCTCTACTACAAGACGAAATAGGATAAACACTCGTCATAACTTGTGCCAGTTATATGAATAACTTCAAGGAAAGTCCGCCAGATTACTGCACACTACACTGGGATGGAAAACTTCTACGGGATGTTCTTGGTGAAAGATATCCAGTGGAAAGTCTTGCAGTGCTTGTCTCTGGTACTCCACAGTATGAAGAAGGGAAGCTGCTTGGTGTGCCCTTCATAGAATGTTCCACAGGAATCCAACAGTGTAATGCTACATTGGAACTGATAGAAACATGGGGTCTCACAGACAACATTGTAGGCTTGGTATTTGATACCACAGCAAGCAACAGTGACATCAACAAGGGTGCAGCGATGCATATTGAAGAAAAACTAGGCAAGAAAGGTATTCTACTTCGCTTGTCGCCATCATATATCAGAGGTAATAATTGGAAGTGTATGGGAGGCTGTGTTTAGCAAGGTCAAGAGTCCTTTCAACCCAATGTTCAGCAATGAAAAGAGAAGTGAGACAAGTTGGTTAAGGACTGCCCAAGAGTTCTGGGCCTAGTTGAACAAGACTTGAAACAGAAGAAGACAAACACAATTACAGTCTTAAGCAATTTCCTTGAGGAAGCAAGTCTGAGGGCAGATTACAGAGAGGTGGCAGAGCTATCCACTGGGCCAAGCCGGGAACATTTACTGTATGAAGATGCTCATGTTTTCCAAGGAACTAAAATACAACCACCGCTGGTAGATTTGATGCTCTTTGAGTGAAATGTGACTGGCTCACTACTCCTGCTGACACCTGGGAAGACAATGACAGCTACAGGAATACACAGAAGTTTGTGAGGTCAGTGAAAGTGACCAATGATGTGGCTGAGAGAGGTGTGAAACTAATGAGTGACTTTGCAACTCAGATCACAACTGACCCAGAGCAAAGAAGCTGGAGGAAAAAAAATGACAGTTTCAAAAAAGCCACATTGAACAAGTGATAATACATGCATTAGTAACATCCCATCTGACAATTTCTTATGGAATATACGTGTCAGTGCAGTGCTATCATACTACCAAACTGATTTTTTTGTCGTGGCCCAGCTGTTTGTGCATTAAAATTAGCTAATATTTATACTGGTGTTCATGTGTTTTATTGTGCTTACCACCATATTCAAGAAAATTTTATTAGCCTTCATTTGGTACCACTTTCAATGCTATATGATCAACCTCTGGAAAGCTATAATGAAAATAAGGACATAATACCCCAAATTTTGCAGCGCTTTTGAAAAACGTCAACAATAAAATTACATGGCTCCTGAGGCAGGCATAGCCAAGGTCCAAGTTCAGAATAACTGGCATATTTAGCTAATTTAGACCTTGGAGAATGGGAATATCAGTTTCCATATGTTTGAAGAAAAAGGTCAATTCTGAAGAGGTCTAATGAGTCAGATACCGTGCGCCTGGCAGACAAGGGTTCATAAGACCAGGGGTAACGCGCGAGGGCCAGGGGGAGATTAATTTCTTCATCTGGACGATTATGTGTTCTTTTTTTGGTTTAAATGCAGCTGCGATAGATCGTGGATCTTCCGTAACATTAATGCATGCATCAACATTAGTACATTCATCATCACTGCATGCCATGTGGTGGTCCGAGGTTTCAGGAGTTTTTGGGGGCCGGTAGAGGAGGGCCATTTTGGAGAAGCTGTGTGTCTTTGTGTATTTCTATGTGTGTGTATGTATCTCTGTGTGTGTGTATCTCTCTGTGTGTATGTATTTCTATGTGTGTATGTGTATGTATCTCTATGTGTGTATGTATATGTGTGTGTGTGACTTGCCAATGACAAAGAGAGTGATGGCTGTGCTTTGTGTCTGTGTTGGGCTGAATGACTGGAACCATGGTGGAGCGCCTGCACTGATAGCACTTCTGACAATTCATGCGAACGACCAGGTGGCTGGAGGGAAGGCCATTTTTTTAAAAGACAAAAGGCAAGCCTGGGGTATTGGGCTCAGGTGGGTGGGGGAGATACTCGTGGGGGGGCAGCCCCTCCCCACAGGCAGCACCCCTGTGGGGACAGTGCCAGGAGCAAATAAAGACCTTCTGCTCCATTGTATCCATCTGGTCATCCTCTGGGGACGTCTGTGAATATGATCAACATGATGGAGTTGAAAACAGTTTTTGGAGACACCTGGAAAAAATGTTTTCAAGATTCACAGCCGCATTCTAGGATTGGCTAATTGGTTCTATTCCGAATGGGTAGATGTTGTAACCTCCGAGAGAGAAAAATAAATAAATAAAAAATGAGGCGGACACGTTAACATTCGCAAACGTGTTGTGCAAAAACATTGTTCCTGCCTGCATGTAGTCTACCGCTCAGTTCTCTCAGGGCGAGAGACTGCCCTGGAGAAAGAGCCATGTCATTCCAAGAGGACTCATGGGGGCCATCCAGATGACTATCTCGTCTCATCGGAAAACCTGCCCAACCATGCCACATCCCGCGGCCAGGATGCCAGCGGATGCAGCAAGGAAACTTTCGTCTCCGCTCGACGTCCTCATGAATGACATAACACAATTTTTCCCATAACTCTTTGATGAATACCGTCCAGTTGAATCGAAGTAAATTAAATAGGCAGACAAATTAGACTGATTGATGAACATTCATATCAAACTGGAATAAATTGACATGGTAAATGTTGCTAGATTCGCTGGTGATTAATTACTTAATAGAGATTCACCAGTTAAAATCGTGGGACTTTTTGTAAAAGAAAAGTTTATAGATTTATTAAAATAGTGATCTTGAAATGATCATTACCCTTGTTTTGACCTGACAATTGTCATTCCCCTGAAGTCAAAGGACAGATGATTCAAACATGCGATATACATATTGAATTTGATTACGATAACAAATTGGATTTGATTGGATTTACCTTCATTAGTTTCCCAGTGGATAAATTGATTTGAAGAGTACGAGGTTGATTTGCAAAATATGATGGCACATTTTTTTCATTCTGCTTTTTATGCAGATGATGTGAGCCACAACAATTCGCAAACATAGCCAGGATGGTGGTTGAGAATAATTCAATTTGCATGATGACTTAGACGTTTTTTGGAAGACAAGATGAGTCGCATTTAAGATGCTGTTGGAATATTTCTCATCCAACCGCCTCAGAGTTAAATAGTTCTAAGTTCCGCCAAATTGGATTTTGTCATTTGGAATTTTTCAACAACACAGGAGCCAGCGACGAATTGTGACAATGCTTCATCAAACAAAAAATATTCAACGTTGCGATGGTCGAAATCCAGTGTTTATTAAGACAGCCGCAAATGCGAAATTATCTTCTGGCTGCCTTTTGCGTACGGTGATGACATTTGTCAGTTCAAAAGTAGTTTATGGTTACAACTAAAATGGCAGGGTAACCTGTTGTGATTGATTTGATTACTAGGTATTATTATTAATTGAATGCAGTACACATTAGAGTTATTGAATGCAGCGAACATTAAAGCAATTGACTGCAGTGCACATAAGAGGAATTACTCGCCATTCAAGTCGGTCTATGTGGAATTGACAGATAAGTTGAGTGGGCACCGGTGTCAGTCAGAGATTCAGGCGGAATCGGATATTATATTGTATAGGGTTTCAGCGCTAACCAGCTTCTTTCAGAATGGGAGAAGGAGATTCTCCTGGAGGGAACTCCTGGGCATCCATACCAGGGTGACCGGAGATAAAACTGGTTTGTGTTGCCGCGGATGGATGTGCTATGCAGAAGCGAGACTGACGGTCAACGGTGCACTCCTAATGAATGACAAATGGCGAGTATGATGAGATTGCCATAATGTCTGCTGACCATGCCAACTCGTGCTAAAGAAATGTGGCGACATGCAAATGTGTACCCCACACAAAATTTGCAGTCACGATTCGCTTGGGAGTAGCAGCAGGAGAAGCTGTGCTCAACGTGGAAAATCTTCATGCCAAATGCCACATGGACTGGTGGCCATGCAGGTGTTGAGAGACATGCCAAAATTTGGCCTCCAAATTCAAGAGCAGTGATTCACAAATGGTGCTTTGCAAATTGATACATCTGCGAAACGGGTTGTGTTTTCTATGCAATCACGTTCCCAGTTGTCAAATTGAGACTTTTCGTGTCTAAACAGGGGAGAGTGACGATAAATACCTCAAATCCCCATTACCAAAATTTTCACTTTTGGTAATGAGTGCAGTTGGCTGCAACGTTGTTCCTCAAGAAAGTTTGTGCCCTCCAAGAAATGCAGACTCACTAACCACTAACATGTACTAACCAACTAACATTTAACAATGATTTACTGCCATTTCTGTGGGAGAATGAATTGCAGAGCCTTAACGATGAGACAGACTTTGACAGGGAAAGAAACGCCCAGAAAATGTGTTGTGTAGAATGAATCCATCCTGTCAACATGTGACCTGGCACAAGTCTTCTTTTTGTTGCTCACAGAACGAGGCTACGGTCTGAAGAGAATGACGTGGGCCACACCAACGTGGGATGGACCGTTCGCGGAGCTGCTAGCCGTCTTAGAAACCACAAGCTTCCTCTTTCGCGAGGACATCGTTCGTCAAGGAGATTCCCGGAGCACGTCACTGGAGCCGCATCGACAAATCACACCCTTTTCCCAGTCACCCGCTCATCCGTATCACACCCTGGGGCCTGCTTGCGATAAATGCTACAAACAATTTCGTTCCATCTCGTCCTGGTGATCACCATCCAGAATGCTGTGAAGATTTGACTGTTGACTGAGAATGACATGACTTTAATTAGAGATTGTTTACATTGTGATTGTTTTATTTTGTGATTTTCTTTTCTGTTTTCTTTCTTCTTTCTATTCACCTCCACCGATGTTAGATATGTTCGCTAAGGGAGATATGTTGGGGTAATTCGAATTGCGAACATCTTTAAAGATCGTTTTGCATCGTTTTGGACTTCCTGATAAGTCATATCCTGCCTGCCTTTACATGATGTCACATCCCATTATGTCACATCCTATTACGTCGCATCCTGTCTGTCTTATATGAATGCTCTCCAGTGCGTCTTTCTCTCTCTTCCTCTCTGCCCCTCCTCAACCGACCTCACAATGTCTCTGCTGTCTCCAAGATTAAAATAACTTATTCTGTTCAACACCTGACTTCCTGCTGATTTCACCATCCCACTTCTAACACCCCGAAAAACGATGAACCAGGAACGAACGATCACTTTTAACCCATCAGACCCACAGAAGCCGGTCGACCCAGATACCGTCCGATAGCACGGCTTTAAGTGACCGGTGGAAACGTTCACACATCCCATTAGCCTGCGGGTGGTAGGCCATGGTGCGGTGTACCTGCACACCCAAGGACTGTGCCATGGTCGACCAGAGCTCGGACACAAACTGGGGGCCACTGTCCCAAGTGATGTCGGATGGCGTGCTGAAACGCGCAACCCAGGACGACAGAAACGCGAGGGCGATATATCTGCCGAGGTCATGGAAGACAGGGCGACTGCTTCTGGCCGCCTAGTGGTCCGATCGACCATAGTGAGGAGATTTGTGCAACCCTGCAAAGGAGGGAGGGGCCCGACCAGATCCACATGGACGTGGTCAAATCTCCTGGCCGGAATCAGAAAAGCTTCCAGGTTTGCCCGGGTGAGCCTGCGGACTTTGGCGCGCAGACATGCCACGCATGCAGCTGCCCACTTCCTGACGTCCTTTCGTAACCCGGGCCAGACAAACCTGGCCCCAAGTAGCTTGACTGACGCCCGGACGCCAGGGTCTGAGAGGGAATGAATAGAATCGAAAATTCGCCGACGCCACTCCTGCGGAACCACGGGACGATTGCGAACCGTCGCAGAGGAGAGCGGGACCCCCTTCAGATAGTGCCACCTCCTTATGCTTCAGGGCCGTGCCTGTCGCCTTGAGTTCGTGGATGTCCGGATCCTCAGATTGGGCGGCGGCCATCTCTGAAAAATCCACCCCGAGCTGGGGGAGGGGGAGATCTTTTATCAAGAGTGCCAGGATGCGACATCATTGACCAGATGTATAAAAACGGATGTCTGAGAGAATAAAACGTTAAGAAAATAAAACGATGCTTAAAATGTGTTCTTGTAGCAAATTGCCTTAACAAATAGTAAAATTAGGGATCCATTACATTAGTGCTCCATTCTTCTCTATGTTTCCTGCACACAATAAATTCAGACACATACTGCCAGAAGAAGAGCATTGGGGTGTCAGTGTTGGTGGTCAACATGGTTGTCGGTGTCGTAGATGGATAGTACATCATGTAGAGATAGAAGAGGGGACCGGAAAGGTCAGCGTAGAGATTACCGAGGCTCCACTCTGGCAGAGTAGAAGAAGGTGTTTTGGGAGAGTCACTGATTGTACTTGACAAAGGTAAAACTTAGAACTAGAGACCAGCTCTGCTCAGTTATAGCTGATTTCTCGACAGTCTATCTGCAGAGATGCAGTCTCTGAGGGAAAGGCGGGCACCTCTGGAGGATCATCCGTGCTTGTTGAAGCTTGGGCGTGGGCCTCGTGCAACGTTGTCACTGTCCCGTCTTCGTGCTCTTCGGACTGCACCGCTGCCATGAGATGGAGAGAGCCTGGGAGTTTAACGGGGCAGAATGCCGATCCGGTTGGAATGAAGTTGACCTTGTTTTTGTCGGGACAGGAAAAGAGGGGCACTGATGCTGATGTGGACTGCCTGGAACTGAAATACAAAGTGAGGGCAACATCAATGGGGAACGTACACTGTACGTGGGGTTTAAGATTCAGAGCCTAAGTTTCAGACCTCATCTCCTCAAAGGCTTTAATCTTCTCACAACCTTCAGGTGGCTCCCGCTTGAACATGTAGCTGTTGTTGGGTTTGGGTGAGGAGGCAAATTTGGGGAGTGGCGAGCTGCTTTCACTGTCTGTAAATAAAAAGACAACATTAATAAAAGTATATGCACTATTAAATCATTTAAATAACAATTAAAATAGCAAGATGGGCTATGGGTATCCCAGCTGTCTTTGGGCACGAGGCGGGGGACACCCTGAATTGGGAGGAAAAGCCCTTACACCGAAGCGGCTGATCTCAAGAAGTCCTATCAGTGACTAGAGAGGGGGGCCTAAAGCACAGACAGCACAGAGGCATTCATCCAAGAGCAGGCCCTGAGAACCAGAGCCGTAGATGCACAGATATACCACAAGAGAGAAGACCCTAGGTGTCGGTTGTGTAAAGAGACACCAGAGACAACCCTACACATAACTGCAGGGTGTAAGATGCAGGCAGGGAAAGCCTACATGAAACGCCATCACTAGGTGGCTGGCATTGACGACCAAAACATCTGTGTGGAGTATGGACTGGAAACCCCAAGGTCAAAATGGGAAACATTTCCTAAGGTAGTAGAAAATGACCGAGCAAAGATCCTGTGGGACTTCCAGATACAGACTGACAAGATGTTAATGGCCAACCAACCAGATATCGTGGTCATAGATAAAGGGCAAAGGAAAGGTCCCGAGTGATGGAAACATCAGAAAGAAGGAACATGAGAAAATCGAGAAATACCAAGTGCTCAGAGATGAGCTGGAGAGAACCTGGAAGATAAAGGTGATAGTAGTGCCTGTGGTAGTCGGAGCACTCGGGGCAGTGACCCCCAAACTAGACGAGTGGCTGCAACAGATCCCGGGAACAACATCGGATATCTCGGTCCAGAAAAGTGCAGTCCTGGGAAGAGCACGGATACTGCGCAGAACCCTCAAGCTTCCTGTTCTCTGGTAGAGGACCCGAGCTAAAATGGGGGGCGGGGAGGGATGAGACCAGGATTCAACTTTTTCAAAACCAAATTTGAATTTGGAACCCCCCCTAAAAAACATTCTTTTTTTTAAAATGTCATTTTTAAACGTGGTATTTTCAAACGGATGTATTTTTAAGTTCCCAACATGTAACCAAGAAATTCACACATGCAACACATTTCTTATTCATTCCTCTTAGTAAGAAGAACATTTTCAACCTTTATCCGGATCATAGAGTAAATCCTCTGTGGAGTAAGGACTGCTGTGTTGCGATTCAGATGGACAGGCAGGTGAGGGGCAGGGTGACAGGCTGGAGCAACTGCTGGAACGCCCGGGGGCAGAGGGAATTTGGATGTCAGTGCCTCTGGAGTTGCTGCGCTGCTGAGGAGGGAATGGCGCCCGACGGCCATCAGGAACCTCAAGGGACTGCATTCAACATGAAAGACATGCAAAGAGGCAAAAATAAATAAATCAGTAGTTCTGTTTCTTGTCTTATTTTGTAGCAAATAGTTTGTTATATTGTATTTTGTTCTAATACATGTGGTTACATTTGGGTTATAAACAGTGCTTGGAGCATATCATTTGCGATAAAACTGTTACTTTAACCAATGAGACTTCGAGTTAGTGACACCAAGGCCTTCCCGTAGGCCTTATTTCCTGGCTAGCATTACCCTACGAAAGAAGGGTAATGCTAGCCATAAGGGCCATAGCTATAAGGGTAAGAAGTCCAAGATGGCGCCCGAGTAGGCAGCCTCAGCAAGTGCTCTCATGAGCCTTGCTTTTTTTTGGTTGTTTTTGTCTTGTTTTGTGTTTTCTTTTGTCACTTTGTGTTGTTGTGCGTCGTGTGGAACTGATACGGATTGTTTTTCAGCATTTTTGACCACGACATTCATCAAGGAGGAGACTGTGCTCAGCGGTTGCGCCTTTTCGGCAGCATGAATATGCCAGTACTGTTTTTGAATGGGAGGAATGTCGGAGCCATTTGACTGCCATCGCTGGACACCAAAGGGGCCATTGTGCTTTTTTGCGCCTGTAATGGGCAGCATCTTCACAGCCCCGCTTTGTTTAGCGGAAAGGTCAGTGCCGTTGGACGGTCTGCGGCTGGATGGATGCATGGCTTGAGGAACCCGCAATAAGAAGAAAGGAGCGTCAGCGCAGAGCGCCGATGCGTATGTGGAACTGTTGCGGCTTGGAATTGAAGCAAATTTATGTGGAACAGGAGATGTGAGACAATCTCTTTTCGTCAATGGATGCTACAGCTGCGTGTTTGCTTTCAACATTTAGCTTGTAGTTGACATGCACATTCCACCATGATGTCCCTGATCCACTGGTGGAAAGACGCTTTGATCCTCTCCTCTTTCATCTAGAACTGTTTCATGTCATCACAAAGAGGGTACAGCAAGTCCTGAAGAATGAATGTCTCTCTGTGTCTTTGTTTTGTCATATTGTCTCTATGCTGTCATATTATTTGTTCTTTAGTTTTTTTTTTTTGTTCTTTTGACTTCAAAACGGCGCCGCGAGAGTGGCTGCCTTTCCAGCAGCTCATGTATTTCGTTTTTCTACTTTCATTCCTTTCATCACTTTGCTGCTGTGAAATGTAAATTTCTCCACTGTGAGACTAATAAAGGCATATCCAATCCTCTAGTGGATTTGTAGTCAATCACACCACATTCGCTGCAATTCACTAATTTATTCCAGAATTGAAAACATGCCTTAGATTGCCATTCCTGAGTTTATTCGGGTTTTGCTTTTCTTTCCTTTTATTTTTTTTTGCGGGAGAGTGAAGATCAAGTCCCAGGCTATCTTGTGAGTGAATTTAAGAACTGTCGGTAATGTATTTCCTGCCCGTGAGGGGGCAACAGTTGCGCTTTGCTCCAACAAAAGCAGCCTCTGATCGACCCATGAAGAATACGGAGTAGGCGGCCTTCTTTTCAATGTTTAAATGGAGGAGAGAGCGGCAATCATAGCGAAGCGTGTTCGTCATAATTATAAGCACTTTACGCTAAAACAGTATTGGACTGGCAACGTCACTGCACACTAACTGAGTGTGATCTCTCGGGTGATTCGGTGGATTCCTCCAATGAGTGGTTGCCGTCGGGCCCGACAAGCAGCTGCAATACTTCAACCGATCTGTGACGAACCAGCAGAACCGGGCTCGACCACCCAACCCAGAAGTCCAGGTGCACATTCATGTATGTGAGGTTTTTTTTTTTTGCTAGGTGAATTCGTCCTGTAATAATCTGTTATAGTTCAGATCCGTTATGTAAAATAAATAAATAAATAAATAATAATAATACATTTCATTTATAAGCGCCTTTCAAAACTCTCAAAGACACTTGACAGTCACAGGATATTTTTTTCTGCGGGTGAGCAGCGGCAGCCACACACACCAGCGTTCACTCAACCCGGAAGTGACATAAAGTAAAAAAGAACAAAACAAAACAAAAAAATAAATAATAATATGACAACACAATGACAAATAATATGACAACACAACAAGAGATGTGTTCATTCCAGTACCACTGTTCTTGTCACTGTCACTTGAATTCCAGGACCCACAGAACATTGAGTTCCAGGACTGCACAAACAGCCAATACAGCGTTAGAAACCTGGGACTCTCTTCCTTCAGAAAAAAAGAGCCAATTCCCGAATCATATAGGTCTGGAGTTATATGAGCTTGAAATGAGGGCGGCTGCCCAAAATACAATGCAATACATACATCTGGTCTGTGTTTTGGGTGTTTTAGATGCTATAAAATGTTTTTCTGATGTCGGTTAGGAAACAAAAAAATGGTGTCGGTTGTCCTTTAACAATAACACTGAAACATATGATAAATAAAATGTTACCTAACAGTTTTAACCTTTTATTATTAATAACCATAATAATTCTAAATAAAGATGACAGTGACTGGTGCAGTCAGAAACTTTGGAGTAAAAATAGCTCAGCCCAACTTGTCACAAGAGCAGCAGTACACAGACAAAGGAAGATATATAGGAGTAGTAAAAACCATTGGTTTGCCCCACTGTGCCGAGGCGTGTGCCGAGTAAACCGGAAAAAACGATTTGCAAAGCGCGGTTCGAGGCATGTGTTACGATTTTAGCCATGCCCGATGCCTCGGAACACGCAGTTGCCCTGCCTGAAGCCTCACGAGACGAGATAAGTTTTTCTGTGGGTGAGCAGCGGCAGCCACGCGCGCCAGCGTTTACTCAACCCGGAATAACTTAAATAAATACAAAGCTAGCTAGCTAATAGCTAACATATATCCAGCTAACTAGCTAGCCAGCTGGATAGGTAGCTAATAGATAGCAAGCTAACTAGCTAACTAATACACACACAACGATTCACCATCGCGTTATTTATGTGTTTTCCTTCTAATTTTGCTATCAACACGGATCAACACGAAGTTTTCAGATGAAAAAAGTACCCAAAATGCATTGTGTGTCACTTTCTCGGTCAGTGACAATACCTACCGTGATGTCACGGTAGGCATCGTCACCAACTCAAAAACAAGAATTCCTGAATATTCAGTGCGAGTCTTAAAACGTAAAATACAGCTATATGCGGTGGAATCTTTGTAAAATACGCTCAGTAGAAGTCATTTCAAGTGATTTTACAAATTATGGACACAACTTGTCCGGAGGCGTCGGTTGTACCCCAAGGCTGCAATAATTTAATTGAATTTCAAGTAATAAAACGCAACTACCACATTTAATATACTTTTGCATTTCTTCTTCTTTTCCCTTCAGGGGTCGCCACAGCGAATCAGTGTCCTCCATCTTACCCGGTTTTGTGCATCATCTTCTCTCACACCAGCTACCTTCATGTCCTCTTTGACCACATCCATAAACCTCCTCTTTGGTCTTCCTCTCGGTCTCCTGCCTGACAGTTCGAGGCTCAGCATCCTTCTGCCGATATAGTCACTCTCTCTCCTCTGGACATGTCCAAACCATCTCAGTCTGACTTTCTCTCCAAAGCCTCTAATATGAGTTGTCCCTCTAATGGACTCATTCCTGATCCTATCCAACCTGGTCACTCCTAAAGAAAACCTCAACATCTTCATCTCTGCTACCTCCAGCTCTGCTTCCTGTCTTTTCTTCATTGGCACTGTCTCCAGTATAAACATCATGGCTGGTCTCACCACTGTTTTATACACTTTTCCTTACTTTATACTACTTTATAATGTTTTGTCATTATCACTTCCGCTTCCGTGCCATGTGTTTTCGATAAACGAGAGCGAGGCGAGACAGACAGAACGAGACTGATGCTAGAGAGAGACAGAATCAGAGCAACTGCAAGCTAGAGAACGACAGTCTAAAGTCTACGTCAACGTTTGTCTACTTTCGGTTAGTAAGGTGCACACAGTGCGTTATTAATTTCCTTATTGACTGAATGTTTTGTCGAACTTAGTGTAATGCTGTCGTTTCAATGTCCTTCATAGTTTCACGGTGTTCCAAGTGATTCACAATAAACGTTGTGACCAGGGGAAAATACAATGCGGGACCGCATTTTGACAACTCTGGTCCAAAGTAACTGTTCGGGCAATTCGCTATACAAACACATTTTGAAACATCTTTATCATTTTATTTTCTCGGACTTCCGGTCATGACTTCACATCCTTCCGGTCTTTACAAAACCTCTCCCAAACAGCTCCTCTTTGTCTTCTCCCCTCGGGCTGCCTGCCCCTCTGGGGTTGGCAGTTTCATGTTGTGCCGTCCCAAAGATTAAATAATCTTTTATTTTTACTTTTGATTCTTGCTTCATTAATAATGACCCAAAGAGTAACAAATCTCAACAAATGAAAAACAAAACTCGAGTCGACTTTAAAAGAACAGAAATGGAAAAAAATCACATTAAATTAAAACAAACAAACAAACAACAGAGTCTTACCTTTAACTCCCCCTTCTCTCCACTGTCTTTGATAAAGACCTTCTCCAGCTCATGGTTGATGCCCTCCATGCTGCTGGGTACCCGGGATATTGAGGGCTTTGACACTGTGATGTTGGACAGTGGCATTTGGGCTGACTTCGACATGTAAATCCGCTGAAGCGCATAGAGACAGTCTCAGACAAACAGCATAATTCACCGAAATTTGCATCGACTGAATATTGTGTATTGACCAGTCATTTTGTGTGTACTGTATTTTCTGCACTATAAGGCGCACCGCACCGCATTATAAGGCGCACCTTCAATGAATGACATATTTTACAACTTTTTCCATATATACGGTGCACCAGATTATAAGGCGCCACAGTAGAGGCTGGGGTTACGTTACGCGTTCGGTGCTAGACGCCGCTTCGACGGTGCATCGCTAAACGGAATGTCAACAAAACAGTCAGAGAGGTCAGTCAAATTTCATTAATAGATTACAAATCATCTTTCTGACAACTCCATTCACTCCCAAAATGAATAAACAACTGTTTGATTATTTTCTCCGAGGTAAAGTATTCGTATTTTCGCGACAGTTTATCTTTTAACAACAGCAAGCTAGTGCTAGTAGTGGATGTCAATGTTTCCTCCATTCAGTAAACACGTAAAAAACATTCTGATGCTGACAATTCCTGCCTTCCTATCAGCCCAGGCATTTACGATCCACTGGCAGATAGTGGCGTATGTCGTCCGGCGCTGTCTCCCCGTCTTGGTGAACGTGTGTTAGCCTTATGCATCCACCGCTGCCACTCAGTTAGCAGTCTAGCTTTGAATGCTATGTTGACGCCGTTGTATATATTCCAGCATGCACCGCGCACTACTTCTTCTACGGGGGAAAATGGAATTTTTACCGTAGTTACGAGACCTGTTGCGGCTCAATATTGATCCATATATATGGCACACCGGATTATAAGGCGCATGGTCAGCTTTTGAAAAAAAATGAAGGCTTTTAGGTGCGCCTTATAGTGCGGAAAATATGGTACAAACTAATGATTTTTTATTTGATAAATCAGAGTGAAATGGCAATATTTTATTTTAGGTTTTTGCTCAGAAAAAAAGTCCTGTTCAATATTTCATTATTCTGTGATGTTTCACATTATAAAAAGTTTTGCGTTTCTACAAAAAATTACAGGCAGCCCGCGGGGAGCCAGTGGTTTGGGTGTTGACCTGGTGTTTTCCGTGGGTTTTGACGATGGTGTCCTCCCACATTCCAAAAATATAATTTCAAGATTAATGGAACACTCAAACTTGTCCTCAGGTCTGCGTGTGGTTGTTTGTTTGTCTGTGTGTGTGCCATGCGATTGGTAGGCAAGCAGTTCAGGGTGTCCCTTAGTGACTGCCCGGAAATTGCACCCCTTTTGTTTGTGGTCAGAACATGAACATGACAAAATGAAGGAAAGTTCAAGGAGTATGAATACTTTTTCAAGTCACTGTAAATGGAAGTAGGCGCCATATCATCTTGCCTAAGGTATCCAAATGTGTCACGGTGACATTTTACTCAGAACATTAAAGGACAACCGACACCTGCGGACAAGTTGCGTCCATAATTTGTAAAATCACTTCAAATGACTTCTACTGACTGCATTTTACAAAGATTCCACGGCATATAGTAATATTTTACGTTTTAAGACTCACGCTGAATATTCATGAAGTCTTGTTTTTGAATTGATGATGATGCCGGAGTGACATCGATGAGGGAACGCCCTTGACCGAGAAAGTGACACACAATGCATTTTTGGTACTTTGTTTCGTCTGAAAACGCTGTGTTGATCGCGAAATTAGAAGGAAAACGGCTCCGCTCTCTCTCCCGGCAAATTGGCGTTTTTGTGTTTATTATGTTTGTTTAAGTCATTATAAGTGCCTTGCACGCTGGGTCAGAGAGGACAGGAATTTCATCTGTGCTGTATGTCATGCATATTAGCATATTTGACTATAAAGCTGATTTTGACTCAACATTATTAAACACAGTTTCATTTCAATAATCTCTTAAAATTACTTTGCCAGGCACAATTTTTTCTTGGTTTCGCCATCATTTTGCGTTTTTGGCACAATTATTAGAAATAGATTTTTTTGTTGCTTGTTTTTGTATTTAGTGACTCAAGAAAAACAAATTGGTAATTTCTGAAATATTTAAGGCCAAAATATTCCATGAAAATCTCTCAGGAACATAAACGTTTTAAAGAAGGAAGATTGGTCATGTCTGAAAATGATAATAATTATTGTATTGTGTTTAACTCTGATAAAGCCCTGGAATATTTTTTTGGATTGGATTGGATTTGCCTTTATTAGTCTCACAGTGGAGACTTTTGCACAAAAAAGCAGAAAATACCAGACATTATACTATTCTGCAATTTCTATTTTTGTGTTAGACATTTAAAAAAGGGAAATGATGGCGAAATGTGATTATTTTGTTGACGTTCCCTTTAACGCAGCACCGTCTAATAGGTACATAACGTGTCTACTATTGCGTCTTCTAATGTGGTGTGGCTTATATGTATAAAACTTTTTAAAACATGTCATTCATTGGAGGTGCGCCTTATGCTCAGGTGCACCTTATAATCCGAAACACAGGTAACATCCAATTTACGACCGGTGCGAGTTACGACCACCCGCACTTACGACTACGACCGCCAGACCCTTTTTTTTCTACGGCTGGGACCGCTATGGTGGCAACCTGCCAACTCTGTAATGTGTTTGCGATGAAGACTAAAGACTCCAGATGGTCCTTCTTGTTTAGATTGAACAAGTGGGATGTTTATTTGCTGCAGCACAGAGAGCAACCACTTCTCTCAGCATTGTACAAGAACTCGCTGTCAAAAGACCATAAGGACCACATCAACCCTGTCCTCCAAGAGCTCCAATCAAACTTAGAATTGACTTCAAAATACTTCTTTATACATTTAACGTCATCCATTCCCTTTCTCCCCCATACCTATCTGACCTTCAAATTTCTGTTCCCTCAGATCCTCATCCTCCCTACACCTCTGTTTGCCCCCACCCCGTTTCAGCACGATGGGGGACAAGGCTTTCAGCAGGTTCGGACAACATCAGTTCCCAAGTTCTCCGACCACCTGCTCCGACCAGCTGTGTGTCATTGACCAGCACATGTTCAACCTGGGCCTGAAGCTGGGCAGAGTTCCACAGCTGTGGAAAACGTCATGCCTGGTCCCAGTGCCCAAGATCTCTGTTGGGGTAATTCTCTATACGAACATCTTTAAACATCTTTTTGCATCGTTTGTTTTTGTTTTGGACTTCCTGATACGTCATATCCTGCCTGCCTATACATGAGGTCACATCCTATTACGTCCCATCCTATTATGTCCATCTTATAAATGCTCTATCAGCGCGTCTTTCTCTGTCTCTTTCCTTACTGTCCCTCCTCGGCCAACGCCGTAATGTCTCCGTTGTCTACAAGATGAAATGTAAATTTCTCCACTGTGAGACTAATAAAGGCATATCCAATCCAATCCAATCCAAGATTAAAATAACTTCTTCTGTTCAACATCTGGCTTCCTGCTGATCTCACCATCCCACTTCTAACGCCTTGAGAAGCGATGAACCAGGAAGGAACGATCACTATTAACCCATCATTATTGGTGCTGATAAAAACTCCGGGGCCTAGCGGACCGGCGTCGAGAGGGAGGGAGGGAGTGGCCCCCGTTTCTTCCAGAGGGCGAAGCCTTTTTCCTTTGAGTGTGTTCGAGTGGGGTTGCCTCTCTTCTTGATGCTAGTCGCCCAGGATTGCTTTAACGAGTGAGTGGCGCCGCGATCATGCAGCTATGTTGAATGAATGGATTGGGAAGAATTTTTTTGGCCAAGGAATTCTAATTACGGTTGATCTGCGTATCGGTTCGCTTGTGGGCAGATGAAATTGGTGAGGTGGACCGTTTTTAGCCGAGCCCAGGCGTGGAGTTTCTGCGCGTGACTCGTGAGGCCTTTACGGATTACAACGTCTGCTACCGCGCGCCTGGCAGACCGCAGAGAGTTATAAGACCATTTTGGAGGAGCTGTGTGTGCGTGCGTGTACATTGTGTGTGTGTGTGTGTATGTGTAGGTGAGTGGCGGCGCTAGCATGCAGCTATGTTGGATGAATGGATTGATAAGATTTTTTTCGGCCAAAGAAATTCTAATTACGATTAATCTGCGTATCTGGGGCTAGTAATACGAATTACAGTGTTCAAGGCGGACCATTTTAATTCGAGCCCATGCGTAGAGGTTCTGCGCGTGACGCTAATGCCGATACGGATTATGCCGTCTGCTACCGTACGCCCGGCTACCGAAATGAGCTATAAGACGGGGGATTTTCCAAGCAAGGGCGTTTTAGGAACTTGTTCCAATTAGGACGATTAAGTGTTCTATTTTGTTTAATTGCAGCTGCAAAAGATCGTGGATTTTCCGTAACATTAATGCATTCATCAACACTAGCGTATTATCGGCATTGCTAGCCGTGTGGGCAGAAAGGGGTCGGCTGAGGAGGGGCAATTTTGGAGGAGCCGTCTGTCCATGTCCTTTTCGTCTGTTCCCTTTTGTGTGCTTCTGTGTGTGCATTGTGTGTCTGTGTATATGTGCACGCATTGCTTGTGCGAAGGCGTTGACACAGTGGGGTGCCCTGGGTGTGAGCGGAGACGTTGACACAGTGGGGTGCCCTGGGTGTGAGCTTCGCTATGACAAAGAAACAGGGGGGGAAGAGAGAGGGGGCTGCCCAGACCCCCTCCTCCTTTTCTGCCCTAAAGAGGTGGGGGAAGATTCACAGCCACATTCTAGGATTGGAAAATTGATTCGTTCGCCGAATGGGTAAATAAACGTAAAGAAGGAAAGAAAAGGAATAAGGCGGTTGCGTTAACATTCACGAACGTATTGTGTGAAAAACATTGTTCCTGCCTGCGTGTAAATCTGCCGCCCAGGTCTCTCTTCTTTCACAGAACGAGAGACTGCCTCGTCATTGCAAGAGGACTCGACGGGGGGCCATTCAGACGACTATCCTGTCTCATCGGGAAACCTGCCCAACCATGCCAGCTTGACGTCCTCATGAATGACATAACACTGTTTTTTCCCATAGCTCTTTGATGAATAACGTCCACTTGAAACAAAAACTAAATTAAATAGGCAGGCAAATTAGACTGAGTGAACAAATAAATAGGCCAACAAATAAATGAATAAACAGCGGCCGAACTTGAGTGAATTTGAAGGCAAAAGTATTTTTGTTAGATTGGATAAAGTGTTTTCACTAAGAGAATTGACCGCCTTGAAGTCAGGATTCCAATATTTTTGTCTGCGATCAGGACAAATAATTTTGTGATCTGACTTCGGACGACTGCAAAAATGGAATGAAAATGTGCGCTTGTGTATGTCCATGTTTAGACCTGAGAGATCTCTTTTTGATTTAAAGCATTGGCATTGCTGAATAAGGATTCAGATTTATAATTATAGTTGAAAGAGTTATGTCCGATAAATGGACAAGAACAGATTTGTATGTATACGTCCCAAAGAAGTAAGGTCCTTTTGTTGATAAGACAATTAAGGATATATATATATATATATATATATATATATATATATATATATATATATATATATATATATATATATATATATATATATATATATATACAGTGAGACCTCAACTTACGAACTTAATTGGTTCCCAGACAGAGTGTGTAAGGCAAGTGTGTATCTAAAAAAAAATCCCATAGGAAACCATTAAAAAAATGGGAATAATCCTTTCCCGGGTTTCCATGAAATATAATTGTCAACTACATAAGCCTTAAACCTACACACAACCTACCTTATCCTATGTATAATAAATGTGCTATTGTACTGTAATGAAAGAAATACATTGCACTGTATAATAAAGTCACTTTATTTACATTTGTGATAGTCATTGATGGCTCTTAATTGACACCTGTTGCTTTCTGACTTGTAAGGTCTTACGAAACTGAGGCATCACATTATCATTCATCATGTTGATGATTCTCATAGCCTTTTCTGGATGGAACTGTTCAATAAAAGCCTGCACATCAACTGTTGAATGGCCTGCTTCTGCTTGTCCTCTTGAAGGCAAATCAAATTCTCTGTGTTGATGACCTCATTATGGTCAGCAACAAGCTCCTCAATGTCATCTGCATTCACTTCGAGTCCCGTAGGTGCTGGCAGAGATTTTATGACAACAAAAGGCGCGAGTCCGATGATTCCACGGACGCTGAATAAAACGCGACAAAAGAAGGCGGGCGGGGCGAATAAAATGGGACACTCGCGTCTAACAATAACCTCGTGCAAAGCACGACTGTTGGATTTGCCAGCACAAGACATAGCGATGAACTTTCATCGTAATCATGTCACTGGTGAGGTGACAGTGACTCATTGAAATGAAATGAAATTGAAGTGTTGCGAGTGGGGGCCACGCCCGAGCTGTCAACTCGCACATGACAATTTAGCGTGACTATTGACACGCTGTTCCGGTGTGTGAAAACACTAGCTCTGATTGGCTTACCATGACACATGACTCGACTCTTTAGCCAATCACAATCACTTCTATCGCATGTTGACAGGGGGTTCGTTCAAGTGTAGCAACACAGAAACTTTGGCAAGTGTTTGTCCCTGCTCATTCAGTTAGACCAGGAACCTATGGCTCGCGAGCCATATATGGCTCTTTTGATGATTGCATATGGCTCGCCGATAAAACTAAATACATATTGTCGTTTTTTTCACCGTTCATTTCCCGTTGGGGCTGCAGTTGGCGGAAAGCGCAATTTTGATTGGATGACACTGACCTAGAATGGCAGAAAGCACAATTTTGATTGGATGATAGAGGCCGTCATGTTGAAACAGGTAAATGCCCCTTTTAATGAGCCCAACTAGTGCACTTCAGCGTGAATGCACCGGAGCATTCGAGGAGAGAAAATGTTCTGATTCTAATTTGCAATGAAACAATACCATCGATGAAACAGTCGAATGTCAGTGACATTTTAACAAGCCCCATGTTAACGTTAGCATCAACATACATCTGCGACAAGTAGATTGCAGATATCAAGTGTGGAAGCTTATGAGCCGTGTGCAGGCGAGCTAGCAGTAACTTCGCCTCTGGACCGGCAAATTGAATTTCATTCCGATCGTTTGCCTGGATTTTTACCAAACACGAGGAACGGAAAACCATTCATGTTAACGGTGACTACTATCACAAAGTTATTTTAAATAATACATTCTGATATTTTGTTAAAAAGTGGCCGCGCGTGCGTGTGTGTGTGCGTGCACGCGAGCGTTTGTATGTGCGCGCGCACGGGCGTGTGGCTCTCACTGAAAAACATCTCTAAATATTTTACTTTTATGGCTCTCCCCGTCAAAAAGGTTCCCGACCCCTGAGTTACACAATGCTTTCCAAACAGCCTAGAGTCCTAAGAAGTCGTGCGCTATTCTCGAACCTGAACGCACCCCAAGTCTTGGATGACAAATAAACAGAGCAGAGTAGACGTGTACGGCTGGTAGTTTCTTCAATTTATTCATAGTAACGCACCACATTTGAACTGAGGCTGAACACGAGCCTGTGGTGTTTATTTTCCAGTCGCATAATAGTAAAATTATCAGCAAAAAGCTCCAAGTAGGCGATCGACGTGTGCATTCAATGAGAGGGGGTTTGGAAAGTAGCGCCGGCTGGACCGCTGTTCGGTCGTGTGCTTCCGCCGAAGATCACTCCGCCAGATCCGAAGGTCGTTTGCTTGATGGACCGGCTGTGGTGGGTGTGTATTATGAAAATAGTGCTTATTATAAGGCTTAATCGTCATAAATTTGACGTTCGTATGATGAAAAGTTTGTTTTATAAGGCGTTCGTAAGTTGAGGTCTCACTGTATATATATATATATATATATATATATAATAAAATGTTATAAGTTGATTTTGCTGGCCAGCTTAGAGAATAAGAATATATAAAATGGTTACCTGCAAGGTTACAATGGTAGGTAACATTGCTGAATCATTAGATAGGGATGTTTTTAATTGTACAAAATGACAGTATTATTGACGTTTCGATTGAGCGAAACTTTGTTTTGTATATGGCTTGATTAAGCCATTTGAAAGAAGCCAGAGTTATTTATACACACACACACACACACACACACAAATTTTAGAATGACCCCATTAAACAGTAACCGACCTAGCATAACACAACATGGCCAAATCATGCGCAAAGAGAACGTTTTCAAATATTGGACCAGTATCAGGTATAATTGTCGTTATTCCGTCTTGTTTATTTAAGACCAAACGTCAAGCAAAATTTACAAACTTCAACCTGACGGTGCAATTCGCCATACGAATAATTTACATAACCGAATTGTGATGATAAACGCTGACCTACTTAGTCCATCATGATAAAACGTGACACCAAAACAAGACGCTGTGCCTGATGACAAACACTGGGAAGAAAATAACACATTCGAGACTATCTTGAATTTAACGTTTAAATGTGACCCAATAATACACCGTCTACAACACAACACTGTCATGGTCCACACGCTGTTCAAGTGGCGTTTTTCAACTCTCGTATATGTTGTTTATTGCCGCTTCATGCTTAAATTGCCTTATTTTATGACAGAGTATTGGTACTAGCGTCGCTCCATTTGCGACAGAAAGGCACTTAGCATAGCACCGTGCTATTGAAACGATGATAGGTGCTTTGCAAAATACACATTTACATTACCTTGGTATTCTGAAAAGGACAACGTGTGTGTTCGTTCGGTGAGTTCCTGGTTGTCGTGGGGTGAACGCCTGTGAGGACCAGCCAGATGTCCGACCTGCCTGCACCCGGGCTGATGGACTTGAGCGACGGGACGAGGTCGGTCCAGTCTTGATTCCAGCTAACGAGGAAGAACGCAAGACAGTTGATGTGTGCTGGTTTCCACGCGAAAGCTTCTACGACCCCATGGCGTGCAAATGAGCCTGTAACTGAATCGCGTTGCTGGAAGAGGAAGAAAAGGCGATGTGGTTAAAGTGACACTCCCCAGGGAAGGTTGGGGATGCTGCAGATTGAGACGAATTTTAAAATTGGCCCTGTTAGGCAATGTTCAGTATACATCCAGATATTGCCAGTATGAAAGAACACTGGCAAAAACAGAAAAAAAAATACAATAAAATCCGGCTCACCAGCAAATGAAAGACTATAGCTCACGGGCGTCAAAGTCAAAGCCAGCGGGGCTCGCTAAAGTCAGAACCAACATTTCTAATTGTCCCATTTAAACCCCAATAACAGTCATTAATATATTTTGTTATATATTAATATATATAACAAAACTCTCAAGGTCACTTTACAGTCACAGGATAAGATTTTCTGTGAGCGTGTAGCAGCAGCCACACGCGCCAGGTTCCCTCAACCTGGAAGTACAGTGAGACCTCGGCTTACGAACACCTTATCTTATGAACTTGTCGTCTTACGAACGTCAAATTTATGAAAATTAAACCTTGAAATATGCACTTCTTTTCGCGATACACACCCACCACGGCTGGCGGAGTGCTCTTCGGATCTGGCGGAATGATCTTTGGCGGAAGCACACGACCGAACAGCGCTCCAGCCGGCGCTACTTTCCACGCCCCCTCTCTCTGAATTCACACGTCAATCGCCTCCGAGGAGCTTTTTGCAGATAATTTTACTATTATGGGACCGAAAAAAAAAAACCCACAGGCTCATACGTCTGTGTAAGCTCTCAATCGTACAGGAGTGGTCCATCGATGAGAAGGTTTCTTCAGCCGTCATCTGTACTTTTTTGAAGGTGTCGGACGTTTCGCCTCCTATCCACCTGACCACGGCCTGGAGGTTAGGGATAGCTGCTCTACAGTAGACTAAACTTCAATAGTTTAGTACTAGTTTTAGTACTACAACATATCACAATTATTGGATATATTGTCATCATGAAAGATTATGAAAAAAAATATATAATATAATATACTAAAAAAGAATAAATCAGGGATGTTAGAAATGAATGGTGAAGAGTTTGCTTCAACAATAAAATAGAAGTATCTATTTATTGTAGCGTGGAAGTCTGTAAGGCACATTGTTAACATTGTTTCACAATTAAAAATAGAGGTAACACACAAGTTACGACCGGGTTCTGTTCCAACAAAACAGCCGTAAGTCAAACGTTCGTGTATCAAAAAACATTCAAAATGGCCGACGCGAGGTTTATACGACAGAATAGCATACAATGTCAATCTGTTTTCTATTGAATACTATTATACACCAAACTGCTTACAGTTCAATTATAAATCTTATAACTTTTAGTGTCATTTTTATTATTTTATATTTTGTATTATCGATTTTTATTACTGTGTCATTCTGCTGACCCAAATACGCAGGGCTTCCCACGCATGCGCGCTGTTGAAAAATCGCTCTCCCTGCTAACAGAGACCAGAGGTCGTCCAACACACACGCTCAGACTCCGGCGGACGGCGAAGGAAAAAAGCCTCAAAATAGGTGGTGGCGGTGTGGGCCGACGCAGCGTTCTTGACGCGCCGACCCACCTTGGTTTTCGCCCTGGCCGGCGTCGGGGGAACCCTCGACCCGAGCACCGCCGCTCACCCGTCTCGGCGTCCGGTTGCTTTCTCCCACCCCGCTCTCCATGCCAACGCGCGGGCCGACCCTGCGGTTGTCTGCGGCGTTGCCGCATTCTCGCCGCCGACACGATGTCGCCGACGCGATGCCGTCTGTGCCGGGGGACCCTCCCCCCATTCTCGTCACGGCGGTTCCGCGCACCCAAGCGCCGACCCCCATCTGCCTCGGCTTTTGCCTTGGCCTGTGGACACCCACCCTCCCCTCCGGTGCCATTACACTGTCAACTGCTGTGCGACAGTGAGATACTGGCTAGCCAAAATTGCGCTGCAAGGGGTCTGGCGGTTGTGGTTGTAAGTACGGGTGGTCGTATGTCCCACCGGTTGTAACTCGGATGTTACCTGTACAGTACAAATTGATTTGCTGACAAATACATGCATTTGGAAAAGAGAATACCTAAAAAAAATGACTGAGTGAAAATACCGTGGAGCAATAATGGTTAGACGGCGAGATGAAAATGAAAATCATCAAATTCTTTCTATTTTCAGAATATAACATCACACTGTCAATTTGGGGAAAATATTTTGACCGTTTCATGTCAGATAGGATTAGATACTGTATTGTAACCAAACCTTGTATGTTGCGCATTTAAAATAAAGTTTTACTTCACTTCGCATCACTGAATGAAACATGTTTGAAATGCCAAATTAAAGGACAACCGACATTTTTTTTCTTTCCTAACTGACATCAAAAAAACCTTTTATAGCATCTAAAATACCCAAAACACGCAGGCAGGCTGATATTTTAGTCAAATGCAAAACACCAATAAATATGACTTAGTGTGCCAAAACTGCCACAAAATGAGCTTGAAACTGGGGAGATTCAGAAAGTCCTGCCCCATTGTTCGTGACGTCACTTTGGGTCACAAACTGCCTTACTCCAGAATCAAAACAATGGCTTCAGAGAGTTCAGATTCGGAGAAGGTGCTTTCTAGTTACTCATCCAGTGATGAATATGATTCAAATAGAAGAGGAAAGCATAAATGTTTGCAATCGATTAAAGAAGTCCATTCCGTTCGAACCGTCTGCAAGTGCTGAAACCGGTGAAGATCTGGACTCCAATGTAGCGCCCAGAAAATGCACAAGATGGCGGACAAGCTGCGTTTTTTTGAGGATATAAAGCCGCTTATCAGAGCCGTAAAGCCGCCCGTGATTGGTTAAAATCCGTGGTAGAAGACAGAGGGGTGAGTTTTATGCACATACACAAAGGAGACCGCCACATGAACATCAGATGTTGAGACGAAAGAGAAAGCTCTGACAGCGCTCCAGAGTTAAAAAAATGACAGGGTGGAAAGTGGATGTTTGTCCGATCGGTTTGCTCCACTAATATGGCGATTGCTCTCTTTCACCAGGTGAGCTGACAGTTAGCATGCAGTGTGACTAAATGAGTAAACATGCATTAAACCTCCGCTATCCAAGTGCCGAATCGCTGACTCTGGTTAGCTTCCTCGTTCGCCTCCACTGGTGCGCTCCGTTGGAAATGGGCTGATTTGTCCGCTGGGAATTTGTGTAAACTTACACCTTCTTTATGCGTGTTACCGCAATTGGCTGCGACACACAACGATTCACCATGGCGTTATTTATGTAGTTTTCCTTCTAATTTCACCATCAACACGGCGTTTTCAGATGAAAAAAGTACCCAAAATGCATTGTGTATCGCTTTCTTGGCCAGGGGCATTCATTCCCTGCGTGACGTCACTTCGGCATCAACTCGAAAACAAGACTTTCTGAATATTCAGTGCGCGTCTTAAAACGCAAAATCTAGCTATAAGCGGTGGAATCTTTGTAAAATGCGCTCACTAGAAGTCATTTGAAGTGATTTTACAAATTATGGACGCAACTTGTCTCAAGGTGTCGGTTGTCCTTTCAACTAAAATTAAATGTCGATTTACCCCAATTGATATGATTGTCTTCACTTCAAGTTAACAAACAATCTATGTGGGCTGGATTTGAGGACTCAGAAAACAGAATACATACAGTAGTTGTAAATGCAGTTAAGTGACAAAAAAACTTATTTTCACTTGAGTGGGAAAAAAATTACAAGTTAAGTAGAACAGATTTTTCCAGAGTGAAGTCATATTGAAAATATGTGAGTTTAGAGTTCATGTCCTTGGAGAGAAGTACGTCAGGAATATAAGAGAATTCTCTCTGCATTGCCTGAACATGAGGTGCAAAAACAAAGGGGATGTCACCAAGGAGATCAGCGACTGGTGATGATGTCTCGTCAACCGAGGACCTGTCTTGCAGATTTGTGAGCGACGGAGCTGTGCTTGTCATTGTTTCCACCGGTCGAGCTGCAGCAAGGCATGGAGGCTGCAAAAATGCAGAAACAGAATTTGGTTCATCAAATCACATCTATTGTCCTCAAAAAGGACAAGAGTTGTGATGACATATAACATTGAACAATGTCATTGATTCATAAAACAAGATGCAGAAACCAAGAACAAAGAATTTCTCCACTGCGAGACTAATAAAGACAAATCCAATCCAATCCAAGTTTCCAGATGTCGAGTCATCTTTTGTGTATGGAGTGCTCATTTTTGGTGGTCGCCACATTTAGTTGTTTACGAATGGAACCGTACAAAGAAGTCAAAAATAGCTGTTGATTCATGAGTAGTTCGGTAACAAGAAAATGCTATTATGTACTACACATGACAATTTCAAATTTTGGCAGACATTTTAGCAAGGATCGTGGAATTTGACTTGTTTAAGTTGCTTTTGCGGGCCATATAAAATGTTGTGGCAGATCGCATTTGGACTTCGGGCCTTGAGTTTGACACTTGTGATGGAGTGTGTTTAGCGTTGTGTAGAGCAGTGTTTTTCAACCTTTTTTACATTGGAAAAAGTTTGCGACGCTGTCAGAGATGTTCGATCAGACACTGTGGACAAAGACTCGAAACCAGAAAGATTGTCTTTTACTGCCGGCAGGAGACGCAGCCATTCATGACAGACGTCTGAATTCTGCAGCCCTCTGCTAAGCTATTTATTGAGAGTATATGCAAATTAAAGCGATACATTAGTCAAACATACTTTTC
The DNA here is from genome assembly GCF_051943395.1 of Hippocampus bargibanti. NCBI lineage: Eukaryota > Metazoa > Chordata > Actinopteri > Syngnathiformes > Syngnathidae > Hippocampus > Hippocampus bargibanti. Next base: position 1,234,688 of record NC_142753.1, on the reverse strand, counting down.
TTGATTAGAATACCACACCTCTTGAGTTCTAAGCATGAACTGATAAATTTGTAACCTGGCTGATGAGCTCTTCCTGTGAAGGAGTTTGAAGTCCTAAAGGAGGAGGAAGAGGATGAACGGTGGAAAGGCACTCGGGCCTGATGGTTTACCAATAGAGGTATGGAAGGGTCTAGGAGAGGTGGCAGTCGTGTTCCTGACTGGGTTATTCAACAGGATCTTAGATGGTGAGCAGATGCCTGAAGAATGGAGACAAAGTGTACTGGTGCCCATTTTTAAGACCAAGGGAGATGTTCAGAGTTGTAGTAACTACAGAGGAATAAAGTTGATGAGATGAAACTATGGGAAAGAGTAGTTGAAGCTATACTTAGAGCAGAAATGAACATTTGTGAGCAGCAGTATGGCTGTGTAGTACGACAGATTAGACCTCTTCAAACTTGACCTTTTTCTTCAAACATATGGAAACTGATATTATTCCCATTCTCCAAGGTCTAAATTAGCTAAATAGACCAGTTATTGTGATCTTGGACCTTGGCTATGCCTGCCTCAAAAGCCATGTAATTTTATTGTTGAGCAGAGGATCAAAGCGTCTCTTCACCAGTGGATCAGGGACATCATGGTGGAATATGCACGTCGACTACAAGCTAATCTGGCTTTTGTTGCCACATTATAAGTGCCTTCCACGCTAGGTCCGAGAGGACAGTAATTTCATCTATGCTGTATGTCATGCATATGAGCATATTTGACAATAAAGCTTACTTTGACTTTGAACTTTTCAAATAATGGAGGCGCGGGTACCTGCAGCTCTCTCCCCTGTGGTTGAGAGGAAAGAAAAATTTCATCTACGCATTATGTTGCTCATAGAATACATTTGCCACTAAAGTTGATTTGAACTTGAACGGATAGAGCTTTACGTAATTTACATTAACTAGGAATTGGAAACGAATTAACTTGCGTCACAGTGCTTGTTGCTGTCAATTGGAATTGTTTTCATTGTGAGACGAATATAGGTTTACTTATTATTCTTCAAAAAATAATTTTGACTTGACTTTTCCCGTTATGTGTTGACAATACTGCCTTCAGCAGGTTCCTCATGATTAAATCCAAAAGATCACAGTCTTGCTCATGTTAATTGTGCATTAGTGATGGGAATTCTGGCTCGGCTCACTAAAAAGAACCGGCTCTTTTAGCTCCTAAATGGCTCGTTTTTTTTTTGTTGCTTAAATTAATTAACTACTAAAAATCATGGATAATTATGTGAAAAACGAATTACTCATAAATAAACTACAGTAAAGTCTCGTTATATCGATAGTACTGCTTATTAGGATACTATTTCTATGAACGCAAGGAGAAAATTTACATGCCGCAGGAGCGGATATATCGATAGTCCGGTTATATCGATATTTTTTCCGACTCCCGAGAATATCGATATAACGAGACTTTACTGTATATCAAATATTTTTATTTATATGGCTTGATTTATATGTGCACAGAGAGCATCCACTAACTTTCACTTTCCCTGTGGTTACTCTGGTCTGATGATCATCTGCCACTAATTTGCTTTTGGATTGGATTGGATTGGATATGCCTTTATTAGTCTCACAGTGGAGAAATTTACATTTCACAGCAGCAAAGTGATGAAATATTAATAACGCTATCATACCAACTATTAAAAAGATATAATTGAATAATAATAACAGCATAATGTGATAACATTTGTCCACCCTAATCCCCCCACCCACCTTCTCCTCACTGCTGCGTGTGTCTGTAATTGTCCCCTCCCTCCTCTGCCACAGATATCGACCAATCATGAGCGACTTTAACCGAAGACCGGGGCGGGGAATAGAGGACAAAAAAAGTTGGCTCCCATTTCCGGCTCTTTGTAAGGAACTGGCTCTCTTCGTTTACTTCACTGATACGGCTCTAAGAACCATCCCGTTCGCGAACGACACGTCGCTAGTGTGCATTCAAATTACACAAAAGATTTTGGTATGGCTGCAGGTTAAAAATGGAAAGAAACTCACCTTAGATGGCAAGACAACAACATTTGTTGAATGCTGGGCAATAGTCATTGACATCATCTTCCGCCTCTGCTCTTCAACTGTTTCCCCTGCAAAGAAACATTTTTTTTTATATTATAGGACAGTAGTGCGACATGTGCTTGTTGCCATTGAGCTCTGGTGCAAATCCATAATTGTGCATGCCTGCATCCTTGCTGGATGGACTAATTTCTTTTTATCCTGCCTCCATGACGAATTGTATGGCTGAGCCAGGGTTATAGGGGCGGCAAGCGATGATGGTCTGGCCAGTTGAATACTTTTAATGCCTTTTCGGCAGTAATAATATGCCAGTGCTGTTTTTGAATGGGAGGAATGTCGGTGCCATTCGACTGTCATCGCTGGACACCACAGGAGCCATTGTGCTTTTTTGCGCCTGTAATGGGCAGCATCTTCACAGCCCCGCTTTGTTCAGCGGAAAGGTCGGTGCTGTTGGACAGTCTGCGGCTGGCTGAAGGCATGGCTTGAGGAGCCCGCGCTAAGAAGAAAGGAGCGTCAAGGTGTATGTGGAACTGTCGCAGCTTGGAATCGAAGCGGATTTATGTGGGACAGGAGATGTGAGACAATCTCTTTTCGTCGATGGATGCTACAGCTGCGTGTTTGCTTTCAACATTTAGCTTGTAGTAGACGTGCACATTCCACCATGATGTCCCTGATCCACTGGTGAAGAGATGCTTTGATCCTCTCCTCTTTCATCTGGAACTGCTTCGTGTAACAAAGAGGGTACAGAAAGTGCTTAAGATTGAATGATTCTCTGTGTCTAGTTGTCATGTTATTTGTTATGTAGTTTTATTTTGTTCTTTTGACTTCAAGACGGCGCCGCGAGAGTGGCTGCCTTTCCAGCAGCTCATGTATTTTGTTTTTCTACTTTCATTCCTTTCATCACTTTGCTGCTGTGAAACGTAAATTTCTCCACTGTGAGACTAATAAAGGCAAATCCAGTCCAATCCAATCCAATGTGGCCACTCCTGGTCCAAGAAGACACAGGCTGATTTTTATGACATCATGTCTGGTAATATGACATAGCAAAAATTGGGGTTTTCGTGTTTATTATGTTAAAGTAATTCTAAGTGCATTGCATGCTGGGTCCGAGAGGACAGTAATTTCATCTGTGCTGTATGTCATGCATATTAGCATATTTGACAATAAAGCTGACTTTGACTTTTGACTTCATATGCGACAAAAAAAAGATGAGTTTTGCTTAGTGGAGGGACGGCAAGTGTAGCAAGCATGGTTTTGATGAATTCAAAAGAACAAAATATTTGTTTCCTCCAAATGTGTCTTTATTGTAGTCGGAAGACACCAAAAGTAGGAGTCGTCGCCTCGAAAGAATACCTGTAAAATTGTGATTCAGTATGTTACTAGTTGAAATGCTTCTCACTCCAGTTATGTTCCATAAAGGCAATTATTGCTATTATTTTCAAATATTATATAGTATTAAAAAAAAAGTTGACACTGAAATGTGTATTTTTGCTTGAAATGGTAGTACGGGATATGATTCTGCACTTGAAAATACATTGCTGATATGTGAATTTACGAACTTGAACTGAAGATTTTATGTTTTTTATAAAATAGGTATCCAAACTGTAAAATGCTGTATTTTCTCTTTTATACTGTACTAAGAAATACTCCATCAAGTAAAAACATTTTTAATCAAATTATTTCCTTGTTTTGTAACATATTCAGGAGGCTACTCAAACACCAAAGTATTCAATGACTGCACGCTTACAACTTCCATATCATATTTTCACATTTAATTTATTAGCGCCTTTCAAAACACTTAAGGACACTTTACAGTCACAGGACAAGTGTTTCTGCGGGTGAGCAGCGGCAGCCAGACGCGCCTGCATTCACTCAACCACAAATACAACCAGAGAACTTTTGAGAAAATCGCTTTTCAAATTCAGAAATAAGACCCCTTATATGCTATATCTTTGACTATTTATTATTTATACGCTATTTTATGTTATTAATTGCATCCAATGTGTGGACACTATTCGTGGCAGTTCATTATTGTATGTATTTTACTTTAAATCAAATATCATCAAGAACAGAAGCAAGCAACGTGTTTTTGTTATCAAAAGATATGGTGGGGAAAAAAATATAAACAATTTCTGAAAGGCAAATTCCAACATTAAAATAACTTGCAATAAACATCATGGAGATCCATCGGTTCCAAAGAACCACAGAAAATGTTATCTAAGTGACATCAGACCCCACAATTTTTACCCAAGTTCAAAGCAAAAATGACACTGATTCTCACCGATGATCACAAAGCCTCCATCGGGGTCTTTCTCAGACATCGACTTCTTTGAATCTTTTCGGAAACCCAAGAAAGACAACATCGTGCTGCTTGCTGTGTGCACAAACGTTCGAGTTAATAACAGAAGTGTTTCGTGTGTCAAGTGGCATATTCACAAACATCAAAGACGTAAGTGTGAACTTATTTTAAACGTCTATAGATTTTGTAATACTTCGAATATATATTGATACAACATTGTAAAAAAACTACGTCATGTTATGTTAAAGTAATCGGACGTCGTCGTACTTGCGTTGTTATGAAGTCGAGGAATCCATTCTTTAGCTTGTTCTAATTTTGTAGTTAAATAACGTACTGACGACAGGCGACACGCCGTTTTTGTAACAAACACATAAAAGACGAAAAACATGCAAATCTCGTATCACATTTAATTTGTCCAGGATTACCTTTGTTGTGGCCTCTTTCTTATCAGTGTCCGTGTAGAAACTACATTTCATGCTCACAGGTTCCGGTAACTGGGAATTTGTAACAGTCAAGAATACACAATGGCCACAACCACAACAACAAACACGAAGTCTTCTCCCCAAACCAAATAATGTTCTATTTCAAGTCGTTGCGTAGCCATTGAAATGTTATTCGTTTGGTTCTATCCTCAAATTTAATCTTAATATATTCAGGAAACTATTTAAACAAGAATAAAACACAAATTCAAACATAGATATTGGATACAATTTCATAATACACAACATGGAGATGACAAGTATCATACATCTAAATTAAAATGAAGATTAAATACACAAGAGGATATAGTGTAAATAAACTACATTTTAAAGTTTTTAAATAAAAAAAAGTATTTGTTTTCCTAGACTTTTGTTTCGTACAGACAATGTCAGTTTGGTATCTCATGCATAGAATCAAGTTAGGATCAATGAATATAGAATTTACTAAAAAATACCGTTTCTTAAAGAAAACTTCCGGAATTAGACGGATATCCGTTGTTTGATCAGCAATATTGGGTGTGTTTGAATCTATATTCCTAGGCTTGCCGCCGTAGAAAACCTATCTGATTCTTCGCTAAGATTGAAGCTATCCACCCGCGTGGGGCACATTTAACGTTAGTAAATTAATAATCTTTTCGCGCCATCGATCTTTCTTTGCTGGGTGTTCGTCAGCGCCTTTACATATATCTGATACAATGTCTGATATCCTAAATCTCCCTAAACCTCGAATTAATTCATCGATGTTGTCGCAATACATTAATAAAGCCGTCTGTTTCGTCGGGCGTGTTGAGAAGGTAACTGCGGTGCCGAACTACTGTGATTCACAATATCCCAGTCATGATATGTCTAACTCGTTTTGTTACTCGTTTGTTGTGATCAGATAAACCCAAACGAAAAAGCTTTAACTCTCACTGATGGAGAAGGACAACGTGTCAATGTTGAATTGGATTTCCCCGTGAGTATGTTTTTGTTCTCGTCCAGTGTCCAAGTTTCAGTAGATCGTCGTTATTTTGCGTGTGTTTGTTTACGTGAAACCAGTAAATCACCTTAATGACGTTTTTCGTGGAAGTATTAAACCTTCGATGCCAATTGGGTCATAAACATTTTGGTTTTGTTCTCAATCAATATTACAGTATGGATGTGACAAAATGTTTCAATAATAATTCATCACACATTTTCTAATACCATATTAAAGTGCATTTAAATAGTTTTCAAATCATGTCTAGATTATTTTTCTATGACAACTAATAAGGTAATAATGGAATTTTAAAATTTCGAAATATGAGGGGGGTTTCTGACTGTAATTACACAGTTAAAATAATGAAAATCTGTGACCAAGTTCTTTATTACAGTTTAAACATAACTTTCTTAATTTTTTGGCAGATCTTGATAAGATACGTAAGGTACCATTGGAAAGCTTTTGAAATTCCAAAAAAGAACGGAAAACACCAGAAAAGATTCAAAATATAAATTTGAATGCAGACAGATTTTCGGCAGAAATCAAAAATGGCTGCTACTGAATACTAGGAAAGAAAATTGCGAGCTTTAGAAATACAGTAAAGTCTCGTTATATCGATATTCAAGGGAGTCCGAAAAAATATCGATATAACCGGGACTATCGATATATCCGACCCTGTTTGCATGTAATTTTCTCTGTGCGTGCATAGAAATAGTATCGATATAACCGGGACTATCAATATATCCGATATCGATATAACGAGACTTTACTGTATATATGCTAATGCTTCTTTTTGCTTGAAACTTGGCAAATGTGGAGAAAAATATATATTCTACCACTTCTATGAGTTATGAAAATACAACATACTCACGTTTATTAACTGTAGTGTTAGCACAAAGAGCGTAAACTTCAATCAATTTTTCCCCCGTTTCTCATTGTATTCAGTATGTGTTCAGTACATATTGTATTATGTCCTAGAAAATGCACAAGATGGCGACCAAGCTCCGTTGGAAATAGGCTGATTTGTCTGCTGGGAATTTGTGTCAGCGAATATCAAATACAGTGAGACCTCAACTTACGAACACCTTATCTTACGAACTTTTCGTCTTACAAACGTCAAATTTATGAAAATTAAACCTTAAAATACGCACCGCCATACCCACCACGGCTGGTGGAGTAATCTTCGGCGGAAGAACACCAAAGCACACGACTTTCGGATCTGGCGGAGTGATCTTCGGCGGAAGCACACGACTGAACAGCGCTCCAGCCGGCGCTACTTTCCACACCCCCTCTCATTGAATGCACACGTCGATCGCCTCCTTGGAGCTTTTTGCTAATGATTTTACTATGATGGGACGGAGGGAAAAAAAACACCACAGACTCGTGTTCAGCCCAAGAAGACACAAAATAAAATCACCGTCGCTGAGAAGAAGGAGATAATTGAAAAACACGAACGAGGTGTGCGTTTGTGTGACTTAGTGGCCGAGCACGGCTATGCTAAGTCAACCGTTGCTACCATTCTCCGGAACAGAGAAGCCATCAAAGGTGCGTCTGTTCCAAAAGGCGTTTCCGTGCTCTCAAAGCGACGGTCTCGGGCAATCGAAGAAGTTGAACAACTTCTGTTAATTTGGATTCACGAAAAGCAGCTATCCGGCGACAGTGTGAGTAAGGCTATTTTATGCTAGAAAGCAGGGCTAATTCACGCCGATATCGCCATGCGCTAACCTGGAAGTTCGGCGCTTATTGAGGATTTTAAAGCCAGCAACGGATCGTTCGAGAACATCTGAGAGCGAGGAGGAAGAGACGGCTGCAGCATCAAGTGAGCTCATCAAGGCAATGTTGGCAAAGTTCCATTCAGAAAAGACTGTGGCTATGACAATCATCAACATGATGAACGATAATGTGATGCCTCAGCTTCGTAAGACCTTACAAGTCAGAAAGCAACAGGTGTCAATTAAGAGGTTTTTAATCAGCAAAAATGATGAGGAGTCTCCAAAGAAAAAAGAAGAGAAGCCACACCAGAGGTTCAGTTAGCAACAGTCCTTATGGAAGGTGACTCTCCTTCCATAAGCCATCAACGACCATCAAAAAGGTAAATAAAACTTTCTTTTACAGCACAGTTTATTTCTTTAATTACAGTCCTCATGTAATTCTTTCCAAACAGCAATTCACTTTGACCTTCGACCTCCAACGCCATTCCATCAAGCCATCAATGACCATCACAAATGTAAATAAAGTGACTTTATGATACAATGCAGTGTATTTCTTTCATTACAATACAACAGCACATTTATTATACATAGAATAAGGTATGTTGTGTGTAGTTTTAAGGCTTATTTAGTTGAAAAGTATATTTTATGGAAACCCGGGAACGGATTATTCCCATTTTAATGGTTTCCTATGGGAATTTTTTTTAGATACACACTTTTCGCCTTACACACTCTGTCTGGGAACCAATTAAGTTCGTAAGTTGAGGTCTCACTGTAGTTGTCTTGGTGCAACACAACGATTCACCATCGCATTATATATGTGTTTTCCTTCTAATTTCGCCATCAACACGAAGTTTTCAGACCAAACAATGTACCCAAAATGCATTGTGTGTCACTTTCTCGTCATCTGGGTGCATGAAAGGGGTTTCATGCACCCTGTAACATAAAAAGATGTCAGCTGTAGTAACCACTGTCACTGAAAGAGTTTACATTTGTATTCATATGTTTTTATTTATATTTTTTTGTGTGTGGGGGGGGCTGATTTGAATGTTACAATTTATTTCACATGGAATATTTTTTTTCTTCATCTCTCAGCTTACAGATGAGCTTTCTGGACTTGTAGAAGTCATTGGAGTTGTGTCTAACCAAGGAATTCTCATGGCCACGTCATTCTCATGGCTTTATGAAGAGAATGGCTTTAACTTTAGTAGGTTATTCTGTACAAAGGTGTCAAATCAGCTTTGTTTTGAGCATACTAGGAATAATATTTCTGCCCATCTTCCCCACAGACATGGAACAATACAATGAAGCTGTAAAGATCATCCACGACTACCCCAAGAGCTACCCTTTTGAATCACCCGAAATCGATGATGATTTCTTTTAAAAAAAAGTTTGATTTAGTTCTGAAAGTGAAAAAAAAGCTGTTTGTTATCTGTATCAATGAAAATATTTCAGAATAAACCATCTGATGTGCAATTTTTCAAGTGCAAATTTTGTCCTTTGCAAACTACGTACATCAAGAAACCTGCCTTTACTGTGCCGACTTTCCAAACACTTCTAAGTAGCATTAACGCTGTACAAAAAACATTTATTCTCAAACTCACCCAGAATCTTTGACCAGTACCTCCAAAATTATCACTTTTCTGTTGACCCTCAAAACAGCATGTTTTTAATCAAAATAAAAAAAGAAGTTTGTGTAGCCTCTCAGTCGTACAGGAGTTACACTGGAGACAGTCTATAATTTATTTCTTGTATCTATTGGAAGGGTCCTTTTTTAGTTGCTCATGAGTATTAAAGGACAGCCGACATCACTTTTTTGTTTCCTAACTGACATCAGAAAGACGTTTTGTAGCATCTAAAATAGCCAAAACACGCAGGCAGATATTTTTAGTCAAATGCAAAACACCAATAAAAATGACTTCAAGTGTCCAAAAACTACTTCAAATTGAACCCAGAAGTGGCCAGTTTCAGAAGGTCCCGCCCCCTTGGCTCTTCCACTACACAGTTTTACCATTTGGTCTGCATGGAGCACCAGCGACCTTTCAAAGATGAATGGATAAGGACTGTTCCAGTTTTTCAGCTGCCTATCTTGATGACGTCGTGCTCTACAGTGAAGGTTGGGAGGACCATCTCCTGCACATCAAGACCGTCCTTGGGAAAATACAAGCGGCGGGACTCACCATTAATGAGAAAAATACTCCTGGGCACAAGAAGAGGTGCGTTACGTGGGACATTTGATTGGGAAAGGAAAGATTCAGCCCCAGGTGGAGAAAGTGAAGGCAGTGGAGAAGATACCACCTCCCCAGAGCAAGAAGCAATTGAGGTCATTTCTTGGGCTGATTGGTTGGTATAGGAGGTTTATTCCACACTTTGCTACATTAGCTAAATCACCTCTACCATGGACAGCAGCATGTGAACAAGCTTTTAGGGCGTTGAAATGTTTCATCTGTCAAGCGCCTGTCCTCCAGTGTGTAGAGTTTTCCAAGGAGTTTCTAGTCTAAGTGGATGCTTCGGATGTTGGTCTCGGCGCAGTTCTGGTACAGGGCAGTGCTGGAGAAGAGAGACCCATCCTGTTCCTGAGTAGGAAACTCTTCGAGAGGGAGAAGAAATACTCCACAATTGAGAAGGAAGCCATCAAGTGGGCAATTGACTCACTCCGTTACTACCTCCTAGGACGGGAATTCAGATTACAGACTGACCATCGAGCCCTGAAGTGGATGCACTTCATGCAACACCAGAATGCGAGAATACTGCGGTTGTGTCTTGCCCTTCAGCCATACCAGTTCACCATTGAGCATTGCCAGGGTAAGAAAAATGTCATAGCTGATTATTTGTCAAGAATGTCTGAACTCTGAGGACAGGGTGTGAATGATGTCATGATGCCAAAAGAAATGTTAAATAATTTTGTGTTTTCTGGATTTTGGATGGGAGAAAGGTGCGCATTTCTCCCCAACCAAAAGAGTAGAGTTGGGCGACCACTAATTGACTCTGAGAAGGTGGGAATTGCCAATTGGCGCTGGGACCTGATTGGCCAGAAGCTCAGGTGAAGCACCTTTAAAACCAGACTGAGCCAGTCACTTCGAGGAGGAAGAAGAGGAAGGACAGCCAGGAGAGCAGTGTTACCTGCGGTCTGCCGAAAACTGACTTCAAATAAAGAAAACTCAAACTATCCTTCCTGGATCTGGCCGAGTGAACTTTTATCCTCTTTCCACCTGCTTGCTGTCTCGCCGCACAACAATTGGTGGCAGTGGCGGGATCGTTTCACCTTACATGAAGAAGGTGGGATCGTTACGCCTTGCTGAAGTGGAGAAGGATAAGAGGAAGCCGAGATGAAGAAGGTGGTTGGCCTGTGCAGCACGGGCCAACCAAACTGAACTGGAGAGTTCTGAAGAACTCATCACAAGTCTTGCTACTGCCGCACAGGAAAACTTTCAAGGGTGATCATACTGATACAGTAAATGTAGATGAGTGGGAAGAGCACATGAGGAACAACATGAGGAGAGCAAAAGTAGCTCCTGAGCATCAGGCAGAAGAAATACTCATGAACCTCAGCGGTAGAGCTAAAGAAGGTAAAGAGCTAAAGATACAGTGGAGTTGATGTTACCCAGAACCCAAATGCCATCTCTAGCCTTCTTCGCAAGCATTTTTCTACTGCCCCTTGTTCACCTCTCCCTCTAGCAGACCTTTACACCACACTGCCCAGGGATAAGGAGGCCGCATATGACTATTGGTTGAGGCTTAACAATGCAGCTGAAGTTGCCACCAACCGTCTCAAAGAACGCGGCAGAGATTTGGACCGTTCTTCCCTGGATGTAACACGGATGTTTATTAAAAATTGCCCATCCAAAGATCTTTCCATGACATTTAGGTCAAAAACAATAGATAAATTGGTCGGCAGTTGAGGTCCAAGCTAAACCTCTTCCGTCCATTTTGACCCCATCAAATCCAAGGTTGCATTTTAATCACTCTCTCCGTCATGACATTTATTTCCCACATGATGGCACAATGGAAGAAATGAGGCCCTCATGATGCTTTGGCCCAAAAGCAAACAATTTGGATGGAAAGTCTCATTGCTTCATGTTTCCTCATTTTTCCTCATGAGCTGTGACGCGCAACTGATAGACACAGCATTTTGACTCGCTTTTGGGGTCAATTAAAAAAAAAAATCATTAAATACTAGATGGTTGAATGTCAGCGTGTGCGGAATGGGTATGATAAAACACGAGCATCACGTGTTGCAGAGGACTGTTCAAATCGGCTGAGCAGGTGCCGTTGTGTCATGAAATTGCCACAAGATGGCAGAGCGCTTTCAGGAAATGGTGACATCAACATGCCTGTTTGACTTGTGATATTGGGTCGCCTTTATTTTTCTCCTGCATCTGCAATTCATAATCTCGGTCATTTCTGTTAAAACAACATCAACAATAAACAATTATCAAAAAGTAATATCTTCTACTGATTGAATATATTCGACTGAACTGGCGATAATAAGTTATATCTTCTTCTTTTCCTTTCGGCTTTTCCCTTCAAGGGGTCGCCACAGCGAATCAGTAACCTCCATCTTCAGAGATATGATACGCATGTTTGTTTTGGCCCAGCTTTTACGTCGGATGCCCTTCCTGACGCAACCCTATGTATTTATCCGGGCTTGGGACCGGCACAAGAAGACTTATGTCCCTTTGTGGCTACAGAACAAGCATAAAAAAATAAATAATAAACGAAACTGACATTTACCTTCCACTGGGTGTTCAACAGGACAGACAATACAATGCAATATATTGTTATTGTTAAAACACTTTCACAACCGCTGACGTTTTATAATCCTTGGTGTGTTTAGGTTAAAAATGTAAAACACTTAAAAATATTGGAACTTAAAAAAACCTATTATCAAAAAGTAATATACATGTATTGTTCTGATTGAATGTATTCCACCCAAGCAATAATTTATAAAAACAAACATCTTAATATGATTGTTTTAAGATTTCAGAGCACATGTACATTGCATTGATTTTAGCAAAGAGCCGATGTGACTGATCCGCTTGATTCTCACTACGCGCAGGGGGCGGGAACCGTTTTGACGAAGAGAGCCATAAAAGTAAAATATTTAGAAATGTTTTTCACTGAGAGCCACACGCACGCGCGCGCGCACAGACAAACGCTCGCGTGCGCGCATACACACACACCCACGCGCGCGGCCACTTTTCAACAAAATATCAGAATGTATTATTTAAAATAACTTTGTGATAGTACTCACCGTTAACATGAATGGTTTTCCGTTCCTCGTGATTGGTAAAAATGCAGGCAAACGATCGGAATTAAATTCAACTTGCCGGTCAGGAGGCGAAGTTACTGCTAGCTCGCCTGCACACGGCTCATAAACTTCCACACTTGCTATCTTCAATCGACTTCTCGCAGAAGTATGTCGATGCTAACGTTAACATGGGGCTTGTTAAAATGTCACTGACATTCGACTGTTTCATCCATCGATGGTATTGTTTCATTGCAAATTAGAATCAGAACATTTTCTCTCCTCTCATGCTCCGGTGCATTAACGCTGAAGTGCACTAGTTGGGCTCATTTCAAGGGGCGTTTACCTGTTTCAACATGATGGCCACTATAATCCAATCAAAATGGCGTTTTCGGCCAACCTAGGTCAGTGACATCCAATCAAAATTGCGCTCTCCGCCAACTGCAGCCCCAACGGGAAATGAACGGCGAAAAAACGAAAATATGTATTTAGTTTTATCGGCTAGCCATATGCAATCATCAAAAGAGCCATATACGGCCCGCATACGGCCCGCGGGCCGGAACCGTCCCCAAAGGAGGTTTGATCAGGCCTGGTATTGATGCACTTGTACAGGACAAAAGATGCCAAATATCAGGAACAAAAACAATGGTTTAAAAATGCCTTTCTTTATAAATCTCATTTAAAATTAAAGTGCATTACTATATTTTTCGATACCAATTTATTGTTAGTTTTGTGCCCTTGTAGAATCATTGGGGTCAGTTGCAACGCATATATGTGAATCAGAAAACTAAATTTGTTCATGAAACAAAATGTTGTCTAAAAGGAATGTTCATTAAATATTATTATTTTCCTAATGTTGTTGTCCTTTACACCAAAAACTAATGAAAGACATGATCTGAGGCGATTTTCCAATGTTGGGTTCACAAATAAAATCAACTTTAAAATTCTTCTTTATACATTTAAAGCTATCAATAACATTGCCCCCATGCCTATCTGACCTTCTTCAAATTTCTATTCCCTGTCGTTCTCTCAGATCCTCTTCAACCCTCCACCTCTGTGTGCCCCCCTGCCCGTCTCAGCACGATGGGTGATAGAGCTTTCAGCTGCTCTGCCCCCAAACTCTGGAATTCACTTCCTCCCAACATTCGTAACATGGATTCTCTTCCCACCTTTAAGTCCCATCTCAAAAGACACTTATTTAAAATTGCATTGTCTATGTCGCTCTCTCTCTTGTTTCTATTTATAATGTTATTTTATTTATTGCATTCTATTTGTGATTGTATTTTATTTATTATAGTACATATGCTTGTCTGTGACTGTAAAGTGTCCTTGAGAGCTTTGTAAGGCGCTTAAAATGTAATGTATTATTATTATTATTATTATTATCACGACTTCTATTTCAGAACACTATGTTTTGTAAAAAAAGTTAATAAAACCTAGACAAATATTATATGTAATGATAATAAATCATTGTTTTACTTTCTAATAATCCCATTAGACTGTTTTCTACAGTTTGAGTTTTGCTGGAACATAAACATCTAAAAATCCAAAAGATGGCGGTAGAGAGCCAAAAGTGTGTGTATCCAAGTGAAATAAAACTACACACACAAAATCAAAATAAAATAATAATAAAAATACATTTTCAACGACACTTAACAGTCACAGGCTAAGTTTTTCTGACGGTGAGCAGCTTTGAGAGATGCACATTAGACCTTCTAGAAGGCTTTTGAATGAAAAACATGTGAGGACCGAATTAACGGTCCTCACTCGTCAAAAATGTCCTCACTATGTATGGTATATAATCCCGGTTGTCCTCGCTGTGCAAACACACGCTGCACACGTGAACATTGCATGCACAATGAGCAACAGCCGGAGCGCCCGAACATAAATGAAACCTAAGAAGACAAAGACATTTATCTTTTTCCCCCCAATTTCCTCCTCCCGCCGTTCGTAGTCCACTTGGGACCAATCGGCAGGCTCTTGGTCGATTGCAATCGATTTACCACCTAGCGCCGATATCTGCGCATGAGTGGTGATCCAGTCATCTGATCGGCTGCCCTTTATGTCAATCAAGTAGCGGGATTGATGATAGGCTGATGCGGTTTCGTTCTGTGTATTCTCGGGATGGGAATTCCGGCTCCTTTCAGAGAGCCAGTTCTTTTGGCTCGGCTCAATAATTTCGGCCCCCAAATGGCTCCTCAGTTGTTTTGTTGCTTAAATTAATTAACTACCTAAAATCATGCAAAATTGTGTAAAAAATGAATTACTCATGTAAAAAATACACTATATCAAATATTTTTTATTTGTATGGCTTTATTTATATGCGCACAGAGAGCATTCACTAACTTTCACGTTCCCTGTGGTTACTTTGGTCTGATGATCAGCTTTCACTAATGTGCTTTTCATATAAGTAATGCTATAATACCAACTAGTAAAATTGATAATACAGTAATTTAATAATAATAACAACAGCATAATGTGATAACATTTGTCCACTATATCTGTCTACACTGATCTCCAGTGACCTGCTCAAATGGCTCGAAAACAGTGCATGTGTCCTGCAGTATCTCCCCAGCTCCTCCGCAAAGTTCTCAGAAATGTATTTCATTAAACTCAAAACAATCCAGCAGACAGGTCATCACTTTGACATTTTCAAGTTTCTCTAACCCCTCCCCCTTCTCCTCACTGCTGCGTGTGTCTGTAATTCTCCCCTCCCTGCCTCTACCACGGATCTTGACCAATCACATGCGGCTTTAACCCAAGACTGGGGGCGGGGAATAGAGGGGAAAAAAAGTTTAGCTCCCATTTCCGGCTCCTTCGTTCACTTCAGAGAACCGGCTCGTTTGCAAACGACACATCACTAGTGTATTCAGAAACGTTTGAATGGAAGCGCCATCGGCAAGGCGTTTTGGTTGTCGTGTGAAAGCTCGGGAGCCGCATCGAAGTAGCCAAAGAGCCACATGTGGCTCACGAGTCTCGGTTTGGCCACCCCAGCGGTAGAGGATAGAAAAAGTGTCAATCCACTAATACTAAACAATGAATTATTCACCCTCCCATTCAAGGATTTCAACAATGCTTGTGTTTTAGGAGATGTAATTATGTAAATATTGTAAGTGTAGTGCTTAATTTTCTGGGTTTGTGGCTATAAACTTTCACATAACCAAGTCAGCAGTCATGAGCTTATGCAAATCACAGGTTTTATGTTTACTGCGTTGGAATCCCATAGCTGCATTGACGTTGTGTAATGGCGTGGGTACATTTCATTCCAATGCCACTAGAACCCATTAACAGGTTTTATGTCACAATGGGGAAAAACTGCTTTCAAACGCATTCGGATCCTGCTAATGAATGGACAGTCGCCCACCTGTGTGTCATTTTTTTCAAAAGAAGTCGATTGCAGCTTGCAACGGAGTCTCTTTACCGTCGCAATCTCTGCAAAGTCATCCGAGAGGATGCTGTCAAATCAGGTTGAGTATTTATATTGACTGTCTCGCTTTAGAACCTAAAAGCAGTCAGTGTATCATATCACATTCATCCATATGAGCCGTTTCTCGGCACGAGTGTCACGGGAACACAACGTATCAAAGCTGTCTTCGGGCAGTAAGTGAGGTTTACCCTTAAAGGACAACCGACACCATTTTTTTGTTTCCTAATTGACATCAGAAAAACGGTTTATAGCATCTAAAATACCCAAAACACGCAGGCTGATATTTTTAGTCAAATGCAAAACACCAATAAAAATGAGTCCCAAAAGTACTTGGAAATGACCTCAGAAAGTTTCAGTTTCAGAAGGTCCCGCCCCCTTGTTCGTGACATCACGCCAGGACGTCTAGCCTTGCTCTAGAATCAAAACAATGGCTTCAGATTGGGAGAAGATGCTTTCTTGTTACTCATCCAGTTATGAATATGATTCAAATAGTTCTGAAGAGGAAAGCATAAATGTTTGCAATCGATTCAAGTTATTCCGTGTCATTTTGAGGCATCTGGACTGAAATGTAGCGTCCCAGAAAATGCACAAGATGGCGCCCTAGCTGCGTTGGATATGGGCTGATTTGTCTGCTGGGCTTTTGTGTCAGCTCATATCAAATAGTACTCTTGGTGCAACACACAACGATTCCCCATCGCGTTATTTATGTGTTTTCCTTCTAATTTCGCTATCAACGCGAAGTTTTCAGGCCAAACAAAGTACCCAAAATGCCTTGTGTCGCTTTCTCGGTCAGGGGCGTTCCCTCCGTGACGTCACACATCATCATCAACTCGAAAACAAGACTTCCTGTATATTCGGCGCCAGTCTTGAAACGTAAAATAGAGCTATATGCCATGGAATCGTTGTAAAATATGCTCAGTAGAAGTCATTTCAAGTGATTATATAAATTATGGACACAACTTGTCTGGAGGCATCAGTTGTCCTTTAACTGGTTGCCAGACAATCGCAATGAACACAGAACGAAAGCAAATCAAATTTGTGAAATTCCATGATGCTTGATGAAGCCCCAACCAAAATTTCAAATTTGTCATACAGTATGTAAACCACAACAATAGTCATTCTTTTTGTACTTCAATTGTGAAAACTAGTTATTCATTAATTTGTTGTAGTATGTGGAGGGGATGAAAGACAAACATGGCTTCCACAAATTTATAATGGCCCCCGAGAGGAAACTGTAACTACAATGTGGCCCGCGGCAAAAAATGAGTTGGATACGCTTGCCATAGACAAACAACCATGTGCACTCACAATCATATTTGAGTGCAAATGGTGCACCGAGAGGAAGGTTTATGGATGTTCTCAAAGAGGACATGAAGGTAGCTGGTGTGAGAGAAGAGGATGCACAAAACCGGCTTAGATGGAGGACACTGATTCGCTGTGGCGACCCCTGAAGGGAAAAGCCAAAAGGAAAAGAAGAAAATTGCAAAACTGCGATGTGCCACAGAGCTCCTCTTTTGGAACCAGCAATAAAACGAATGGTTTCTTAATGTGGTGAGTGACATTCATATCATATGTTTGATGGACGTATGAACATTTGAAGCGGAAATGTTGTCAACTTGTGTCGTGACATGATTCATGCACCGTGGTTTGGATCGGCATATCCCAGCAGATAACACGTTTACACAAGTTACTATCTGCTCATGTATCGAGTTCAAATGTTTCAGAAAGAGCAACGTTGACTTTCACCCGACAATTGACTGTGCATGCAAACATTTGGCGAATTTCTCCATTGTTAGACTAATCAAGGTTATCTTATCTGACTAAAATTGTCACGGCATTGATCAACAGCAAGTGGACTTTCAGGTTATCGTAAGTTGCTTTTCCAGGTAACTATAAAAAGTCCAATTTATATTATATTATTATTTACGTAATATTTTTCAAACCGCTTTTACAAAATTCACTGAGTACACTCAAGAGTGGTTTGTGTAGTCTGGATGATGGCGTTTCAGTTTTAGCTAAAGAGAATCAGGTCTCGCTACTGAATGTCAGACAGTAACGATCCTAGAATGTAATATAAATAAGAGCTAGCTTGCTAACAGGCCATTAGCTGGCTTGCTAACTGGCTATTGTATTCTTATTATTATCAATTTGAAGCTTGCCAAACTACCTGGGAGACGCAACAAAAAAATGTGACAGACCAATTTTTTAGGTTAAGCTTCCAACGAGGCAATGATTCAAACCATAAAGTAAAATCTATAAAAGTAAACATATGCAGATTTTAAAATGGCCAAGTCGGAGGTCATATTTGAGTCCATTTTAGGATCTGTAGAACGATCTGAAAACTGCTGTTCGCTAACAGTCTCCACCAAAGCTTACTCGGAGTAAGTTGTTTTGCAAGGTACAATGGGTATATATAAATAAATAAATACACAAATAAATAAATAAACTAAATAACCAACTCACTACGTCTGTGTAAGCTCTCAGCAGCAAAGTAAGCTCTCACCAACTCACTAATTAATTAACCAACAAACTAACTACTTGACCACCCAACTGACTAACCAACTAGCCAACCAACTAACTAACAAACTTCTACAAGCAAACTAGCCAACTAAATTAGTTCACCTGCCGTCCAGGAAATGATTTGTAGGTGTGCCGAGTGGTTGAAGACAGACTTCCTCAGACCGGCCACGGCTGCCATCTGTCTCCTGGTCTTCCATTTCGTCAAATGACATCGTCACTCAATTCCCTTTAACACACAAAAGGCATGAGTGAAATCATTACAATGTACTTTTGAATCAGTTTTCACATATTTTTCAAACCGCTTTTACAAAATTCACTGTGTACACTCAAGAGTGGTTCGTGTACTCTGGATGATGGCGTTTCAGTTTAAATAAGAGCTAGCTTGCTAACAGGCCATTAGCTGGCTTGCTAACTGACTATTAGCTGGTTTGCTAACTAGCTATTAGCTGGCTAACTGGCTACTAGCGGGCTAGCTAGCTGTTGGCTGGCTGGCGAGCTATTGGCTGGCTAGCAATTAGCTTTTTATCGGAGTTATTCCGGGTTGAGTGAACGCTGGCGCGTGTGGCTGCCGCTGCTCACCCACAGAAAAAATATAATCCTGTGACTGGAAAGTGTCCTTGAGAGTTTTGAAAGGCGCTTAGAAATGAAATGTATTATTCTTATTCTTATTCTTAAGGCAGCCCGGTAGTCGAGTGGTTAGCGCACCGGCTTCACAGTGCCGAGGTCACCGGTTCGTGTCCCAGGCTAGCCTCCCTGTGTGGAGTTCGCATGTTCTCTCCGGGCCCGCGGGGGTTTTCTCCGGGTCCTCCGGTTTCCTCCAACATTCCAAAAACATGCATGGCAGGCAGATTGACAACTCTAAATTGTCCCTAAGTGTGAGTGTGACTGTTGTTTGTCTTTGTGTGCCCTGTGATTGGCTGGCAACCAATTCAGGGTATCCGAAGACAGCTGAGATAGGCTCCAGCAACCCCCGCGACCCTAATGAGGAATAAGCGCTACGGAAAATGGATGGATTATTATTATTATAAAAACATTAATACAATAAATAAAACACATAACTAAATAAACACATAAATACTTCAATAAATTGTATTCATGTATGTTTTTGGGAAAACCAGTGCTGCCTTGAGGTCCATTGTTGTTTTTTTCTGTTTTTTTTTCCGGTGTCTTATATTTTGACGACGTTGCACTGTATCTCTATGTATAGACAGTTCTGCATCCCTTCCCGTTTTATATTCAACATGCACCGAAGCTTTATTCACACTTTTAGTGCTCTGATCTGGACCAAAGCTCTTTCGCTTTCCACTCCATTTTAATAGTGGTTCACTTAGCGTGCACAATTGCATTTTCATCACACAAATGCTTACGCACAAAAAAGAGTGAAGTTTTGCTCTACTGGACAATGTATGAATTATTATTTTTTTTCTACAAGAAACTTTAAAAAATGATGCTTAATAATAAAAAAATGGCTACATGAGTTTTTCTTTCTGTGGATTTGATTTCCATCTTAGTCGTGTCCTGCATTCTGAACAGAATAGAAAAGGTCTAACTTCACATTTAAGGGACAACCGACACCATTTTTTTTGTGGTTCCTAATTGACATCAGAAAAACGTTTTGTAGCATCTAAAATACCCAAAACACACACGCAGGCTGATATTTTTAGTCAAATGCAAAACACCAATAAAAAGGACTTAAAGTGTCCCGAAACGACTTCAAAATGACCCTGGAAATGGCGAGTTTCAGAAGGTCACGCCCCCTAGTTTGTGACGTCACGCCAGGACGTCTTGCATTGCTCTAGAATCAAAACAATGGCTTCAGATTTGGAGAAGATGCTTTCTTGTTACTCATACCAGTTATGAATATGATTCAAGTCAAAGTCAAAGTCAGCTTTTTTGAGCACATATGAAATGACTGTCCTCTCTGTCCTCTCGGACCTAGTATGCAAGGCCCTTATAATGACTTTAACAAACATAATAAACATGAAAACGCCAATATGCCGGGAGAGGGGAGCCGCTGCGTGTTCACGCGCCGCCATCTTGGGGAAAACAATAAATAAATAAATAAATAAATAACAAATAGTATGACAACACAAAGACAAAGAGTCATTCATTCCTCAGGACTTGCTGTACCCTCTTTGTGATGACATGAAGCAGTTCTAGATGAAAGAGGAGAGGATCAAAGCATCCATTTCAGCAGTGGATCAGGGACGTCATGGTGGAATTTGCACGTCTACTACAAGCTAAATGTTGAAAGCAAACACGCAGCTGTAGCATCCATTGACGAAAAGACATTGTCTCACATCTCCTGTCCCACATAAATCCGCTTCAATCCCAAGCCGCGACAGTTCCACATACGCATTGGCGCTCTGCGCTGACCCTCCTTTCTTCTTATTGCGGGTTCCTCAAGCCATGCATCCATCCAACCGCAGACTGACCAACAGCACCGACCTTTCCGCTGAACAAAGCGGGGCTGTGAAGATGCTGCCCATTACAGACGCAAAGAAAACACAATGGCCCCTTTGGTGTCCAGCGATGACAGTCAAATGGGGCCATTGTGTTTTTTTTGCGCGAAATAGTTCTGGAGAGGAAAGCATAAATGTTTGCAATCGATTAAAGGAGTTCTTCCGTATCATTTTGAGGCGTCTGGACTCCAACGTAGCGCCCCAAAAATGCACAACATGGTGCCCAAGCTCCGTTTTTCTGTCAACTAGTATCAAATAGTAGTCTTGGTTCAACACACGATTCACCATCGCGTTATTTATGTTTTCCTTCTAATTTCGCCATCAACACGGATCAGCACGATGTTTTCAGACCAATCAAAGTCCCCTTTGTAAAATACAAATACAAATTATGGACACAACTTGTCCAGGGGCGCTGGTTGTCCTTTAAAGTAATCCTAAAAATATATTTTGTTGTTATTCTGTAAGAATCCTTTGCATTTCAGAAAACTTTAGTACCCCCTTCAACTACTAAGTTTTAATGATCACAAGAGTTGAGAAGCTCTTGAGAAGATTTTTATCCGATTAAATTACTGTGTAGTATCTCTCCGTTCTGTTCGTTGTCTCGTTTGCGAGGACATGACAAATAAAAGAGGTACTTGATGTTTTTCTGCAGCCATTAGAGTCATAAAGATGGCACGAATTAATTTCTTGCTTCTGAGGACACGGAGGTGAAAGAAATACAAAGCGAGCTCACGTCCGCTGAAGGAACAGAACATAAGTGAGTGCTTTCTCAGCTTCCATGGTTATGTCATTATTATTATTATTATTATTTTTTTCCAGTGAAGCACTGAATATCCACACAGAAGTCAGAAATTGTTTTGTCCACAAGGATGAGAAGCGGCTCTACCAAGTCAAGTGATGATTGTTTCTGCTCTGATTATCAGAGCGGAACGTTATTGTGGGGGGTGGCTGAACAACAACCTTATGGCACCCAATGTATTTGTTCCACGTCTCTGAAAATCTAATGGTGATTTGGGCCCTGCCTACGACTGATTTGGCTCCTCTGTCCTCACTTGATTCTTCTTTGAGGTGTCTGACGATGACCCGGTCCTTATTCTCAAACAATGCCTAAAATCATTCTCCATCCTCGTCCTTCTTGACGTCACTGCAGCTTTTGACACCATTTCCTCCTTGACAGACTTTCCTCCATAAGGATCACCGACATGCCCCTCCCTATGCTGGTTCCACTTCTCTCTCTGGCCGCTCTCAGTTCATCCAAATTAACTCCTTCACTTCACAGTCCTCTCCTGTATCTTCTGGTGTGCACCAAGGCTCTGTCCTGGGACCCCTCCTCTTTATCACCTACCTTCTTTCCCTTGGCAATATTCTCAGCAAATATGGTATACAATTTCATTGTTTTGCGGATGACACCCAGCTCTATCTCTCCAGCAAACACGACGCCTCTCTTCCACCTTCTTCCCTTTCACTCTGCCTCTCTGAAATTAAATCCTGGTTTATCCATAACTTCCTCAAACTTAACAGCCCAAAAACTTAAATTCACCTCGTTGGTACCAAATCCACCTTGAGCAAAGCTAACAGTTTCTCTCTCACTATTGACAATTCAACCGTTTCTCCCTCCCATCAGGTGAAAAGACGAGGTGTCTGGCTCCTGGTCAAATATATAATCAACTTTAAAATTCTTCTTTATACATTTAAAGGGTAATATTGCCCCCATTGCCCCCATACCTATCTGACCTTTCAAATTTCTATTCCCCCTCGTTCCCTCAGAGCCTCTTCCTCCCTTCACCTCTGTGTGCCCCCCCTGCCCGTCTCAGCACGATGGGTGACAGCCTTCAGCTGCTCTGCCCTCAAACTCTGGAACTCACTTCCTCCCAACATTCGTAACATCGATTCTCTTCCCACCTACAAGTCCAATCTCAAAAGCCACCTATTTAAAATTGCATTTTCTGTCTAGCTCTCTCTTTATATATATATTTATTATAGTACCTATGCTTGTCTGTGACTGTAAAGTGTCCTTGAGAGCTTTGAAAGGCGCTTAAAATGTAATGTATTATTATTATTATTTTTATTGTTCTTGTTCGTTCAAAAGCAGAGCGGACAACCCATGGCACTATGTCATGAGGTCGACAAGATGTCGCTTGATTATTGTCTGCCTACTCCAGACTATACCTGACTTCTTGGAGGCAAATAGCAAAAATTGCTGATAAAATATAAAGAATATAAAAGAATATAAAAGTGAAAATTTTCCAGCCCAACTCCAAAAAACTCAGTGGTGATTTACTGTAATGTGTTTACATGACTATATTTGCATCACAGTGCTGTTGGTATTTCTCGCCGCGTACGGCCGGGGAGAAGGCAACGGCCGGATTTTTATTTGCTTCGGCATCTGCACACACACACACACACACATACATACACACATACATCCATCCATCCATACATACATACATACATACATACATATATATATACAGTAAAGTCTCGTTATATCGATATTCAAGGGAGTCCGAAAAAATATCGATATAACCGGGACTATCGATATATCCGATATCGATATAACGAGACTTTACTGTATATATATATATATATATATATATATATATATATATATATATATATATATATATATATATATATACATACATACATACACATATATATATATATACATACACTACGCAGCAGTGCCTTGAGATATGATTTCCTCGCTCAAATCCCGAAGGAAAATGCGATGAAATTATTTTGCAGCATGTTTCTTTCATGATAAAAATTTGCAATCCATAACAATGGCAAAACTCTCTAAATCCCCAAAATGGGTGTTTTCGGTGCGCTGGAAAAATATTTAGTCAATGTGTGTGGGATTGTATTCGTGGTGAAAACAATGTATCGAAAACGACTTGGTGGAAATTGAGGTTTTCATAATTGGCAGATATATGTTAAGATTTCCATCTCCTCAAATCAGACATGCTCCACGCATGGCCCTTTGAGATGAATGCTGACACAAATTGTCCCCAATTCGTTTGTAAGCGCAGTGACCGACGATATTGTACTTTTTTGGGTCCTGCAACTTTGATCGAGGTGTCTTTTCATTGCTCTGGGAGTCACAATGCAATCCCCTGTGATGATTGACTTGAAAGACGGATGTAGCACACAAAATAACTGAGGCGACTGAGGTCAATTTGTAACGTGGTCCTCGTCACCTCCCGACTGTTCCAAACTTAAATCCATCTGCAAGTTTTACAAGCTTTTTTTCGTCTTCTTCCTTCTCCTCAGCGAATGATGGTCGGGGTCAAATAGAATATTTATGGTCAGTGCGATAATGCACTTGCTTTATTCACATTGCCAAGACCACATTTTTGCTATCTGTCTGTAAAGGTAATTTTAATGTCATTGCCCGTCCATCCAGCCAACCCATCCATTCATTCATTCATTCATTCATTCATTCATTCATTCATTCATTCATTCATTCATTCATTCATTCATTCATCCAACATTCATTCATTCATCATTCATCCAACATTCATCCATCTATCCTACATCTATCCATTTACCAGACCGCTTTATCCTCATTAGGGTCGCGGGGGTTGCTGGAGCCATTCCCAGCCGTCTTCGGGCACTAGGCGGGGGACACCCTGAATTGTTTGCCAGCCAATCACAGGGCACACAGAGACAAACAACCAGCCTCACTCATACTCAGACCTGGGGACAATTCAGTTCAATCAGGCTTCCATGCATCTTCTTGGAATGTGGGAGGAAACCGGAGGAGCCGGAGAAAACCCACATGGGATATGCAACCTCCACACAAGAAGGAATTGAACTTGTTACCTGTCACGGTTTGCAAGGTGGTGATGGCAGTTGTGGATCCCAAAAAGCAGGCAGCAGGGAGCAGCAGGTTGTATTTGAGAAATTGTATTAAAATAAAGTCAACAGGGACAAAATGTAAAACGTTAATCATTTGAACAGAAAAATATAAAAACCAAGAGTAAAAGTCTGTCACGATGAAACAAACACATGCACAGCATACAATGCATCCACAATGCATCCAATGACCCGAGTCCTTTTGACTGCCACTGATTAGAACGACCAGCACCTGTGCAGGTGCAGGCGGGGCCGACAGCGCCACCTGTTGGTCGCCAACCAGATCATGACATTACCTCTGCATTCTGAGGTGGATGTGCTACACTGCAAAAAGTCAAATCTCATTAAGGTAAAATTTCTTAAAGGACAACCGATACCATTTTTTTTCTTAACTGACATCAGAAAAAAAACGTTTTATAGCATCTAAAATACCCAAAACACGCAGATTGTGTCGCAAAACTACTTCAAAATGACCTCAGAAAGTTTCAGTTTCAGAAAGTCCCGCCCCCTTGTTCGTGATGTCACGCCAAGACGTCTTGCCTTGCTCGAGAATCAAAACAATGGCTTCAGATTCGGAGAAGATGCTTTCTTGTTACTCATCCACTTATGAATATGATTCAAATAGTTCTGAAGAGGAAAGCATAAATGTTTGCAATCGATTCAAGATATCAATTCGAGCCGCCAGGACTCTAATGTAGCGACCCAGAAAATGCACAAGATGGCGCCCAAGCTCCGTTGGAAATGGGCTGATTTGTCTGCTGGGAATTTGTGTCAACTAGTATCAAATAGTAGTCTTGGTACAACCACAACCATTCACCCTCACGTTATGTGTTTATATATATAATATTTTTTATATTATATTTAATATATATATATTTTTTTTTTTAGTTTTTCTTTTACCTGCAGAAGTCCCCACTGAACATGTCAGCAAGGGCTCCCTCACCTCTGGCCCATTCTTGTTGACCAAGAGAACGACATGATCATCATTGGGATGATCCATACTCCCCCCATACTTCTCTGCTCACTCCAGTACTGTTGTAATTGCTTTAAAACAACAAATAATTATTGTGTTTACATATTTACTGATGTGGGGACATTTATGGGGTGTCAGAACAAATGTAAAGCAAACACAGTTGGGGTTAAAAGACATAAGTTAAAAGAAATAAGTTTTATGTTTATAAAGAGCATGTGAGAGGAATTGCAGTTGGCTTCATTTATTTTATCAGCAAGAAAATCTCACTCCATGGCTTAGAGCACAGGTGTCAAAGTCAAGGCCCGCGGGCCAAATCCGGCCCACAACATCATTTTTTTTCGGCCCGCGAAAGCAAATCAAACTTGTTAAATCCCATGAAAATCTGAGCCAAAATTTCATATTTTTGGACGTCAACCACAATAAAAGTCATTATTCTTGACTTCAGATTTGAAAACGAGTTATTCCTTAATTTGCTGTGTGCTCTATATGTAATATTTGACGGGATTTAAACATTCTAATGGGTTCCCCAAATTCATAACGGCCCTGGAGAGGAAACCATAACTACAATGTGGTCCGCAGCAAAAAATGACTTTGACAACCCTGGCTTAGAGTAAATGTATCTTATTTCTGGCAGCTTGTTTTAAGCACAAATTTAACTTTTTTTATTTGCTCTAAATATTTTCCCATATTTTCTTGTTTTAAGATATTTTCATTAACGTTTAGTGCTAATTTTCAGCATATTATTCTCAGTTTGAGTCAATTAATCTAAAAAAATGAATGTTCTTGTTATGCCTCTATTCTTACTCGTTTTAATAATATAATAATAATACATTTCATTTATCAGCGCCTTTCCAAACTCTCTAGGTCACTTTACAGTCACAGGATCAGTTTTTCTGTGGGTGAGCAGCGGCAGCCACATGCGCCAGTGTTCACTCAACCGGGAAGAACTCAAATAGATCAAGTTAGCAAGCTAATAGATAACTAATAGCTATCTAGCAAGCTAGTTAGACAGCTTGGTAGCCAGCAATTGTGACCCTGTTTAACCGGGAATAACTCAACTAGATCAAGCTATCTAAAAAATGACTAATAGCTAGCTAGCTAGATAGCTAGTTAGACAGCTAATAGATAGAAAATAGCTAGCTAGGTAGCCAGCAACGGTGACCCCGTTCAACCGGGAATAACTCAAATAGATCATGTTAGCTAGCTAGCTAATAGATGACTAATAGATAGCAAGCTAGATAGACAGCAAATAGATATAAAATAGATAGCTAGCTAGGTAGCCAGCAAGGGTGACCCCGTTCAACAGGGAATAACTCAAATAGATCAAAGTTAGCTAGCTGTTTTCGGAAGCTAGATATATTTACTTGTTTTAAGAAATCTTGTCAAGCCTATTTTACTTATTCTGTTGGCAGAGTATTTGACTTATTATAAGCATTTTTCATCCTATTCTAGTAACTTTTTTCTTGTTTTTGAGGACTGACTTTTTGCAGTGTAACCACTGGACCACCGTCCTGACCTAACAGTATTGTTTTTATTTAAAAAATAAATAAAAATAAATTTCTAGACAACACTTCTACTCCTGTAGCGATCACACAATACTTTGTTTGTTGTCAAATAACATGCACACAATATCGGATAAAATGAACTTAGCATTGTTATGTTTCACAATACGCACCTAATGTTATTCAACTAGGGGAAAATATATTACCTTGTCGAGAATTTCCACTCAAAGCGAGGAGTCAAAGCTCCACATTGCCAGCTGGTCAATTCTCTTTATTGCATTTTCTGCCCTACCAGCTCATGTGAAAATCATGAGGGGGGGAAGAAAAAGATCAATGGTCTCAAAACATCTTCAATTGGAACATAATGTGAACGGTGTAAGCATAGTTTTTGGTCATGAGAGGCCAAATTGAAAAACCGCTCAATTGATTGGTTGCTTCAAATAATTTATCACATCATCTGCCGAATGAATTACTTCGTGTCCCGAAGGCAACAACATGGGGAGAGAAGCCCATATTTCCCTCCCCCACGGCCACTCCCAACTCTTGGGTGATCCCAAGGCGTTTCCAGGTCAGCTGGGAGACATAATCTCTCCAAAAATGTCTTCGGTCATCTATGACGGGAACACCTCACGAGAAAGGCGTGCATGAGGAATCCTAATCACTGCCCGAGTCGTCATCTCACCTGGCTCCTCTCTACAGGGAGGAGGAGCTCATCCCGGATAAGTGAGCTTCTCACTAGCTCTCGAAGGGAGAGCCTGGACACCCTGTGGAGCACACATTTTGAAGAATGTCATCATTGCCTTTAATCACAAATGGTTTGAGCATCGGCCTCACATTGCAATGGTGTAGAGTTCAATTCCTGTGCCTGTACAAAGTTTGCATGTTCTCGTCTTGCCCGTGTGAATTTTCTCCGGGTATTTTGGTGTCCTCCCGCATTTCCAAAGCATGCATGGTAGGAACACATGGAACATGGAACACTATTGAGTGGATCAGAATCAGAAATCCTTTAATAGTCCCACAATGGAGTAATTTGCAATCTTCCACACCAAAATTGAGACAGTGGGGGTGGAGGTGGAGGGTCAAAGATAAAACAAAGTATTCTATGCACAAAAGAGGTGAAGAAGCGTGTCCTGGCAGGCTGGAGAAAAATGTCAGGTTGATGTGTGATGGAAGGGTTTCAGTTACGATGAAAGGAAAAGTGTATAAAACGGTGGTGAGACCAGCCATGACGTTTGGACTGGAGACAGTGCCACTGAAGAAAAGACAGGAAGCAGAGCTGCAGGTAGCAGAGCTGAAGATGTTGAGGTTTTCTTTTGGAGTGACCAGGTTGGATAGGATCAGGAATGAGTACATTAGAGGGACAACTCATATTAGAGGCTTTGGAGAGAAAGTCAGACTGAGATGGTTTGGACATGTCCAGAGGAGAGAGAGTGACTATATAGGGAGAAAGATGCTGAGCCTTGAACTGCCAGGCAGGAGACCGAGAGGAAGACCGAAGAGGAGGTTTATGGATGTGGTCAGAGGACATGAAGGTAGCTGGTGTGAGAGAAGAGGATGCACAAAACCGGGTTAGATGGTGGACATTGATTCTCTGTGGCGACCCCTGAAGGGAAAAGCCGAAAGGTCAGTAAGCTGTTGGGGGATGATGGTGTTGAATGCTGAGCTGAAGTCGATGAACAGCATTCTGATACGAGGATCTGGTCTCCAGGTGGGTGAGGGCTGTGGTGGAGATGGCATCATCGGTCGAGCGGTTGGGCCGATATGTAAACTGGAAAGGGTTGTGATTGGGGGGGAGGGCAGCCTTGATGTGGTTCATAACTAGCCGCTCGAAGCACTTCATGAGGATGGGAGTGAATGCGACCGGGCAGTAGTCATTGTGGCAGGTGGGGACGACTTCTTCTGGTAGCCTTCATTGTTTGAAGCAATTTTATATAGGGATCTTCCAACAGCTCTTTCTCCTCGACGTTGAATTCACTTCCCAAGGTTGTCAATTCCTCATTGTCCCTCATTATCGCACATTTTAGGTATTATTTCACTGCAACGATATGGGCCTTATTATTCTCCATCCATTTCTGAAATCATTCAGAGCGCACATCGAAAATGTCTTTCTTCCCGCATTGGCTATCCTTAACACACGGATCTTTAGGCAGTGCCATTTTACATTCACTCAGTGGAGTCGGCAGGATGCGCTCATTCCCAACGAGATAATGCGGAAGTAGACTGATCTCGTAGTAACTTTCAAAGATTTGCGGATCTTTTCATTTCGAATTGGCTTAACAGACAGCGAGGCTTTGACGTAAAGGTACACACTTTATTACCAAAAAGTGTCCTTCGTTTGGTCCTAGTTGTGGCGTTTAGGTTGACGCGCTGTCCACTTTCCCAATTGTCAACATCCCTTCCATTGATTGGCTCGGCAGCATGTCGATCACACAATGAACCGACAGTCACTGGGCAAACACTGAGCGATGATTGGGCAAAACCGAGCGATCACTGGGCAAAAACGAGCGGTCAAAACCGTATCGCTTATTACTGATGAACTCAGCCACACCCATTCAAGCTCGAGCATCGTAATTGTCCTCCCACTTACTTAGACACGCCCGACTTACAATTGCCAATTAGACATTCAAAACAAATACAAAGGCCATAATCGACCTTATCAAACACAAATTAAACAATATTAATCCTCATAATAATAGCAATAAATTGTTAAACAAAGTATTTACATTGAGCTCATTGAATATGTACAGTCATGAAAAGTCAAAAAATAAAAATAAAATAATCCATTTGGCTCTTACATGTTCTATTATTATTATTATTATTATTAATACAGGTAATAATTACATTAACAACAACAATACTACTACTACTACTAGTACTGCTTCAATTGCACACTGCTGAGCGTTAAAACGTTCTAGTTATGCAGTACAATGTGTACCGTCCAACTTCATCTGAAAATCACATGTAAACTGATATTATGTATTAATCATTTCAGACATAAGTCGCACCTGCACCCAAATTATGTAAAAAAACGGCTACTTATAGCACGGAAAAATCTGATAATGTAGTGATTTGTGTTTTCGCACTTACGTTCTCTGTGCCAGTGAAATGCAGTTCCGAGCGCCGTTTTGAATCAATAAACTACTCAAGCTTTCCATCAATGATCCACTTATTTCTAATTAGAAACATTTCCAATAAAGGGAGAGCGTCACAGAACACATTCAGCCTTGACTTACTGGAACGCCCTTCAGGTAAGGACAGCCGTGGTGTGAGGGGTGAGAGATAATTGATATTACATAGGTGGATATATGTGGATCGAGTTATGTTATTTATATGGGAGTGGAAAGATAGTGAGCTTTTGAGGATTACGCCCAAGCTCTTGATTTGAAGGGAGGGAGACACGGTTCAACTGTCAATATTGAGGGACAAACTGTTAGCTTTGTGTAGGGTAAATGTGGTACCGAAAAGGAGACGTTCATTTTTTTCGCTTTTAAGTTTGAGGAAGTTATGGGTAAACCATGATTTAAATTCTGAAAGGCAGAGTGAAAGGGATTAAGGTGGAAGAGAAGTGTTGGGTTTGGTGGACAAGTAAAGCCATGTGCCATCTGCAAAGCAATAAAAGTATATACAGTAAAGTCTCGTTATATCGATATCGGATATATCGATAGTCCCGGTTATATCGATATTTTTTGGACTCCTTTGAATATCGATATAACGAGACTTTACTGTATATCAAATTTCCAGAAAAGGAGTTGATTTAAATGAACTGAGAGCGGCCAGAGAGATAACAATGGAACCAGCGTAAGGGGGTGTGGATGATATAGCGTCTGCCCAGTGCATACAACTTTTTTACTACACTACATTACTTTGTTTTTCATTTGGTAGCCTATCTTTTGGATGATATGTTTTGACTCCAGGAGTCAAAACATATCAGGAGAGCACTCACTAACTGTGGGTACCCTCAGTGGTCATTCAACAAATGTCAGAAAGAAAGAATAGCGAACGAAACCAATAATTCTCAAGATTCTAAAAGGAGAGGAGTAGCAGTACCGTACATTGCAGGAGTTTCTGAAAAATTACAAAGAGTCCTTTGGCAACATAAAATTCCTACTTATTTCAAACCGATAAACACGTTAAGGCAAAAATTAGTGCATCCAAAAGATAGGCTGCCAAATGAAAAACAAAGTAATGTAGTTTATTCCATACATTGTAAGAATGAAAATTGTAAAGAGCAGTACATTGGGGAGACTCAACAAATTCTCAAAAAAAGACTTTATCAACATCGCAGGGATAATACGAGTGGGCCTCAATCGGCAGTACATTTGCACCTAAAAGCTAGCAACCACTCATTTGACGACAATGAGGTTAAAATCTTAGCGAAAGAACATAGATGGTTTGAAAGGGGGGTAAAAGAGGCGATTCTTATAAAACAACAAAATCCTTCATTAAACCGGTCTGGTGGGGTGAGGTTCAATTTGGATCGTTCATACAATAGCCTGCTTAGGCAAAACAGGTTAGGCAACTTTCGCAATGCTGATGAGGGTCGTTATGCTGATGAGGTGATACCGGGGGGAGTGGGGGTAATAGGCCAGTCGTTAGTCAGGAATGTAGGAACAATTAGTGGGGCCACAGGGTCGTTATGCTTTGTCCCTTGCCCCCCCCAACCTGAGAGTAGGGACCTATCATAGCTGTGTCCGGCGCCACCATGTCTGGACATTAGGGATATATAAATAGGGCCGATACGACCAGTCAGACTTTAGTTCGCTGACGAAGCCTCTTGGATAGGAGGCGAAACGTCCGAAACCTTCACTTTTTGTACAGATGACGGCTGAAGAAACCTTCTCATCGTTGTCATCTTATTGTGTTTCAAGTTGTGAAAAATGAGGCAGGCAACTTTTCAAAGTTGTCTGCCTGGGTGTCTGCTAACTTTGTGTCATGAGTTTCAGGCACTGATGATACCTTTGGAGGAAAGTTTGTTAAGGAGGATAGGGTGTGAAATGGTATGAAAAGCAGCGGTGAAGTCCAGGAGGTCTAAGAGCTGGTGGATTCTCTTAACTTTTTCATTAAAGTGTGTTGCAAGTGTATGAGGAATAGAAGTGTGTGTGTGTGGGGGGGGGGGGGGGGGGGTACGAGAAACAGGGAGTTGAATGATTTTGTTGTAGACAAAGAGAGTATATCAGTATTAGAGTAGAAGAGTCCAGAGTAGCATTGTCATTTCACGTGCGAGATAAAGTTCTTACACGACCTTCTCAACCAACATCACCCTCTATTGTTTGCATTCCCCTGTATTCACTGCAATATCTCAAGTAAGGGATAGTAAATCCCGTCTCTTCCTACCTGTGTTTTGACTGCTACATCATCTGTCTTACAGTTAACCCCCTGAAATGAATCAGTCCAAGGGAACTCCCAACATTCCGTGTTGCCTTATGTCGGCATGTCAAAAACAAAACAAATACAATACTTGAGCTTGACTGAATG
This sequence comes from Hippocampus bargibanti, assembly GCF_051943395.1. Classification (NCBI taxonomy): domain Eukaryota; kingdom Metazoa; phylum Chordata; class Actinopteri; order Syngnathiformes; family Syngnathidae; genus Hippocampus; species Hippocampus bargibanti. Next base: position 1,201,742 of record NC_142753.1, on the reverse strand, counting down.
AGGTTACAGTTTTTTTTTTCCGCCTGCTGGTTTGACATGTTTCTCGAACCCGAATACTCCACTTCCCCTCACTTGCTCCAACTCGACTCACAAAAATAGGGACAGACCTTTAAAACCAGATGGCAGTTATTCACAACGGTAATTCATTTTTTCATTTATTGACTTCAATTGAAAATGTCTCTACACAATTGCCAAGAGACTGAGATTTCATAAAATTAGTCAAACCATTGGAGAAATTAAACAACCCCATATTTAGGACATACCAGTAAATGATTACTTTGTTGTTAAAATAATTAATGTACATTTTTTATGTCTGGAATTATAGTATTGAAATAACAATTATATTAATTCCCAATTTACTAATTGCTTAAATAAAAATGAGTATGATTTGTTTTTAGTTTTTATTCAATACGAGCTCAGCAACATTCTTCTAACAGTCAATATTCAGGTGTGCTCTTGGTTACCGTGGCCATGTAAATTGTTTCAGCGAGTGCCTTACTGTGTTTTCATTATAATAAATTACAAGAAAGTACTAACATGGTTCATCCCTGGTGTGCTTTCAGTTAACACATGCAGAGCAGCGACAGATAAAAGCCCCTCCCTCTTTTGCAATGGTAATTACACTATTCCCACCAGAACTTTGGTTTCCCCCTCAATCCACAAGGTATCAAAGATCTGAAACCCCACTCAAAGAAAAGTTTAATTTTCCTGACACCGGCTAGAAAATTCCCAATTAGATTCCAATGGACTTGTCACGGTGTGCGAGGTGGTGGATGGTTGTGGATACCAAAAAGCAGCTAGGAGGGAGGTGTGTTTGACAAATTATATTAAAAGGGTTCCCAGCAGGAACAAAATCTAAAACATCCATGTCATCAGAACAGAAAAGTAGAAAGTACCAAAGAAAACCACGAATAAAATATCACAAGATGAGACAAAACTGACAGGGTGTAACAACCACAATGACCCGACACTCACTCATATATGTTTCCTTTTTCAATGATTGAAAAAGTGTATTAAATGTATTGTTCCACATTTTTTAATATATTGAAATATATGGAAGGGACTTCTATTTCTCCCGTATTTGTGTTGTACTTAATGGACAACCGAAACCTCTGGACAGGTTGTGTCCATAATTTGTAAAATCACGTCAAATGAGCGTATTTTACAAAGACTCCACCGCATATAGCTGTATTTTATGTCTTAAGACTCGCGCTGAATATTCAGGAAGTCTTGTTTTCGAGTTGATGACGATGCCTGACGTGACGTCACATTCGCAACGCCCCTGACCGACAAATCAGAATCAGAATCATCTTTGCCAAGTATGTAGAACACACAAGGAATTTTCTTTCCGGTCGAACACGATGCACTAGTATCATCATCAAAAAAATTGCAAAGAGGCACTATACAGTTCAATTTGGGCTGCTGTTCAAAGAATTAATGGCTTGGGGGAAGAAGCTGTTTAAATGTCTGCTGGATTTGGTGCGCATGGATCGGTAGCGCCTGCCTGAGAGAAGTAGCTGGAAAAGGTGGTGGGCAGGGTGCGGAGGGCCAGTATGATTTTCCGCACCCTAGTTTGGATTCTTTCAGTGTGCAAGTCCTCGAGAGTGGGTAGGGCGGTACCAATGATTTTTTCCGTTGTCCGAACTGTCCTTTGAAGTCGGATTTTGTCCATCTTTGTGGTGGCCCCAAACCAAACGGTGACACCCAATGCATTTTGGGCACTATTTTTCGTCTGAAAACATGTGTTGATCGCGAAATTAGAAGGAAAACTACATATATAACGCAATGGTGAATCGTGTGTCGCACCAAGACTACCAATTGCGGAAAAAGGCAAGAAGGTGTTAAATAGACACAAATTCCCAGCAGACAAATCAGCCCATTTCCAACGGAGCTTGTGGGCCATCTTGTGCATTTTCTGGGCGCTACATTGGAGCCCAGATCGTCACCGGTTTCATCGCTTGCAGACGGCTCAAATTGATACGGAAGACCTTCTTTAATCGATTGCAAACATTCATGTTTTCATCTCCAGAATTATTTGAATCATATTCATAACTGGATTAACAAGAAATCACCTTCTCCGAATCTGAACTCTCTGAAGCCATTATTTTGATTCTTGAGCAGGGCAGTTTGTGACGGTATATCCTGGCGTGACGTCACGAACAAGGGGCCGGCCGGGACTTCCTGAGTTTTGGTAAGTTATTTGTATTAGTGTTTTGCATTTGACTAAAAATATCTGTGTGTCTTGAGTATTTTAGATGCTATAAAACATTTTTCTGATGTCAGTTAGGAACCAAAAATGGTGTCGGTTGTCCTTTAAGGCACCATTCCCTGCTAAATCTGAAGTTTGCTTGGTAGACAGTGAGGTAACAATTAAACGGAATGAACACTGAAAGAGAGAAACATGGTAAATATTTGACCGCTAAAAGCCATAAAGCTGTAATTACTTGTGATCCTTTATTGGTGCTGTGGAAGAAATATCCTGTGCATTATAAGCAAAGGACATTACAGGTAGGACCATGATTATAATATGCAAACAGTATATTTCAGACAAAGATAACGAAAGTAAACAAAGTAACTTCAATCTTCGAGACGCGCATTTGACGACCAACCCCACTCACCTGGAGTTCCATTTTGGAGCAAATGGAAGACATTTGAACATCTTGAAGTGATTTCCTTTTCTCACATCTGTCACATCTCCCACACCTCTCTTTGAACGCTTTGAAACGGTGTTCTCTTTGTTTGTGTGCGGTCAAGGCTCCAAACCTTTTATCAGCGTAACCATGAAGCATGCTCCATTTCCGCACTTCCAAACATCAAACCCCACACATGCAAGGTTAAATAAATAAATCTTCCCATTTCATTCCCATAAAGTCACCACAACCTTGATCTTTCCTTTCTTCAAATGAAAAGGTTATCGTATCACAAAGAAAAGCTTTTCCAAGAGAAGTTTTGCTCTACGTTGTCTGCAATATTCAATATGTCTCGGCCATACAGAAACCAACCACAATTATAAGTTCAAAGTCATTAATAAAAGATGTATCAGAAAATGACAACAGTCATAGTATTGTTCACCCGGTTACATATGCCAAAAGAAAACGTCTCAAAAGAAATTGTCGTGAAAGTTGATAACGGAATGGTTATCCAAGTGTTCCGGCAAGGCTTGAGTGTGTATATAATGGGTTTTCTTTAAAGGACAACCGACACCAGAACTGACATCAGCAAAACGTTTTATAGCATCTAAAATACCCAAAACACGAAGGCTGATATTTTTTTGTCAAATGCAAAACACCAATAAAAATGACTTAAAGTGTCCCAAAACTGCCACAAAATGAGCTCGGAACTGGGTAGATTAAGAAAGTCCCGCCCCCTTGTTCGTGACGTCACTATTGGTCACACACTGCCTTGCTCCAGAATCAAAACAATGGCTTCAGAGAATTCCGATTCGGAGAAGCTGCTTTCTTGTTACTCATCCAGTTATGAATATGATTCAAAGAGTTCTGAAGAGCAAAGCATGGATGTTTGCAATCGATGAAAGAAGTCCTTCCGTATCAATTCGAGCCGTCTGGACTCCAATGTAGCGTCCCAGAAAATGCACAAGATGGCGCACAAGCGCCGTTGGAAATCGACTGACTTGTGCGCTGGGAATAATTTACCTTTGGCCGCTGTTCCGAGTATCAGATTCGCCATCTTTCACACAGCTGGTTTCACCAGTGTTTCACCAATGGTGTGTGGCTTGCCCTGCTTTGCGATCAGGTAAGCAACTTCGTACGATACTTGTATTAAGTTCATCCTGTCTACTTGATATCTAATTTAAAACAGATTCTTTTCTTACAGACAGTGTATTGTAGGTGTTGCTACAGGGGGAAGAGATAAAGAAGGTGGGGGATTTTAAGTACTTGGAGACAACTGTCCAGAGCAATGGAGAGTGTGGAAAAGAGGCGAAGAAGCGTGTCCAGGAAGGCTGGAGCGGCTGGAGAAAAATGTCAGGTGTGATGTGATAGGAGGGTTTCAGCTAGGATGAAGGGAAAAGTGTATAAAACCGTGGTGAGACCCGCCATGATGTTTATACTGGAGACAGTGCCAATGAAGAAAAGACAGGAAGCAGAGCTGGAGGTAGCAGAGCTGAAGATGTTGAGGTTTTCTTTGGGAGTGACCAGGTTGGATAGGATCAGGAATGAGTACATTAGAGGGACAACTCATATTAGAGGCTTTGGAGAGAAAGTCAGACTGAGATGCTTTGGACATGTCCAGAGGAGAGAGAGTGACTATATCAAGAGAAGGATGCCGAGCCTTGAACTACCAGGCAGGAGACCGAGAGGAAGACCAAAGAGGAGGTTCATGGATGTGGTCCAAGAGGACATGAAGGTAGCTGGTGTGAGAGAAGAAGATGCACAAAACCGGGATAGATGGAGGAAGTGTATTGTAGGTGTTCAAATACCTGACATGTTTCAACATGTGCAACAATACAAACAAGAACAATCAATAAGAGAACAAGCACAACAAGAACACCATAAATCAGCCATCACAGACCACTGCAAAAGAGAAAATCACATAATGGACTGGAAGAAGGCCAGAGTGATCCGCTCCGAAGAAAACAAACATTGGCGCTGGATCAGGGAGGCCATTGAAATCCGGAGGCGAGGACCAAGGACCATCAACAGGGATGAGGGAGCCAACACGCTTTCTACTACTACCTGGAGCAGCATTCTGGAGGGACGAGCGGACAGCGGGGGGGCGTGACTTGCCTGTCTGATGTGACAGGTAAGTCACGCTCTCATAGCAACACTAGCTGAAAAAGGCGTGTCACAACAACATCCGTGACACTCTGACGAAGGCGGCAGTATACGCCGAAACATGTCAGGTATTTGAACACCTACAATACACTGTCTGGAAGAAAAGAATCTATTTTAAATAAAAAAAACAACTTTGTACGATGCTGTGAGGATGGCCTTGCTAACAGGTACAAATCCAAGAACAGGCAGAGTGGCCCTTTCATTGAATCTAGCTCTCTTCACCTTGAATTCAGCAAGTGTTGTGTTCTTGTATTGCCCGTCTCCATGCAGATTGATGAAGTGTTCCTTTAGTGTTGTTGGTGCTAGGCTAGAGTAGCTCAACTTGGAGAGAATGTTGTACATATTCATCCGACCACTTTCTTCTTTTGCCCGACATAGTATGGATTAAATATAAAAACGACGTACTACGAACGACGGTCACACGATGACTGAAAGCTACTGGCTAGCCTGTTCATTCGTTGTGAATGAGTGAAGCAGCAGTAGTCTACCTGGCATCTCTTCTCTCTCTGTATTCATTTTTCCGTTTTGGTACGCTTCTGACTCTATACTGCCCCCAGGATTTCCTGTGGTATTTCTCCATTTTGCCCGGAGCTCTACCAATTGCTAAACGGGCATAACAAACGGACAAAACGACCTCTGGAACCGGACGAAATCTTCAGTTTCCGTAATTAACAAGTGTGTCAGGGGCAGGCTCCGCCGAACCCCTGAGATCGTGTCACCCAACCCCAAGGGTTCGATCAAACCCAGGTTAAGAACCAGTGTTCTAATGGCTTCCCCAAAAGCATAAACCGTAACTGACAACGATACTAGTGCATCGTGTTCTACCGGAAACAAATTCCTTGTGTGTTCTACATACTTGGCAATAAAGATGATTCTGATTCTGAACTACGATGTGAACCGTGGCAAAAATGAGTTTGACACCCTTGATCTACGAGACGTAACCATATGCTAAATGTATTTTTTGGTCATTTAATATTATATTTAATTTCACACTGACTTTTAGGTAAATCCAACTTTGTGCATTCCTATCGACATACGTGTCAAGTCATACGTCATGTTGCCAGAGACAAAGGGCAAAAATAGCATCGGACTTCTTTGTTTTTCCTTTGTCACAGTAATGACCATGTAGAAAGAACCCCCCCCACCTTACGTGTCTCTCTTACCGTCCGTGCACAATACACGATGCCACAAGGGCTGCAATTTTGATACTTTCCATTCAAGTGACGGACTGCAGAAATTATAGTATCTGATGTCACAGAATCTTTTTCAAAGAAAAGTAATCTAACCCCATTGTGGCAATGTGATTGCTGTTATCCACTCTGTCTCTCGTAACAATCTTTTGATTAGAGACTAGTATTGCATCCACCTAGAATATGCATTTATGATATAAAAAAGAGAAGTGTGCTGTGATGACAATGTTTGTGTAATCCAGACTTGTTAAGGCTGTTATTTTATTGTTAGGCTCTATTAAAGTGATGTTTATTAATGATGTAATGTTTCCGACGGACTTTGAACGCACCACGGGGTGTGAGAGAAGAGGATGCACAAAACCGGGATAGATGGAGGACATTGATTCGCTGTGGCGACCCCTGAAGGGAAAAGCCGAAAGGAAAAGAAGAAGAAGATTGAACGCACCGTGGGGGAGGGGCAAGGCTTTCGTTTGCGTGGGACACAGAACCTTCTCGCACTTTCCCATGCGGAATAAAATAAAAATAAAGACAACTAACTCGAGTGAAATGAAAGTTAGCACTTCAACATCCATCTGTGCGAGGTAATAAAGTGGAACCCGCTTTTCTTGCCAAGACCAATTGAAGCGTTTAAGAGATAACATCCCCAGTGAGTGTTTTTGTTGATTTTATATTCAGTGATACCTGGGTTTACGAACTTAATTGGTTCCCAGAAAGTGTGTATAAGGCGAAAAGTGTGTATTCCAAATATTAATTCCCCATAGGAAAGCATTAAAATGAGAATAATCCGTTCCCATGTCCCCATAAAACATACATTTCTATTAAATAAGCCTTAAAACTACACAAAATATACCTTATTTTATGTATAATAAATGTGCTATGGTATCGTAATTAAAGAAATAATCTGTACGGTATAATAAAGTTGTTTTTTACCTTTGTGATGGACCTTGATGGCTTGATGGAATGGAGTGGCCGGTTTCATCAGCATTAAACACTTGATGAGGAACGTAGCCTTCTTCCACCATCTTGAGGAATGATTCCTTGTAAGCTTCGGCACCTTTATCTTTAGAACTGGCTGGCTGACCATGACGAATGACACTATGAATCCCTGTACGATGCTTAAAGTTCTCAAACCATCCATAGCTAGCCTTGAAATCAGCAATGGATGACGAACTTCCAGGTTGCCTCTTCACGATATCTGAGTGAAGTTGCCGTGCTTTCTCTGCAATAATTTTACCTAGTTCCTCATCAATTGTGTTCTGTTTAGCTGGGTTGATAGCTTTTGCATAAAGTGTCTCAAGGAGCTCTGGGTTGTACATCTTGGAAGTTGTGCTATTGCAACAGTAACAGATGCAGGCTAACCCCTATAACCCTCACTGCTGCGTGTTTTCTAGTGCGCGTATCCCTTCTCTCCTCCCGTTCGTCTTTTTGTATTGTTGTTCAGTGGAATATATATTTACAGTTCTGTTGTACAGTTATTGCTTGTGGAAATACACCCCCAAAATAAGATCCTGCCCGTGTGGCTTTTTTCTGTTGGTGTAAAGTCTTTTTTTGAGAATTTGTTTCGTCTCCCCAATGTATTGCTCTTTAAAATTTTCATTCTTACAATGTATTGAATAAACTACATTACTTTGTTTTTCATTTGGCAGCCTATGTTTTGGTTGCACTAATTTCTACCTTAAAGTGTTTATCGGTTTGAAATAAGTCTGGAATTTTGTGTTGCCAAAGGCCTCTTTGTAGTTTTTCAGAAACTCCTGCAATGGAAGGTACTGCTACTCCTCTCCTTTTTGTATCTTGAGAATTTTTGGTTTCATTCCCTATTCTTTCTTTCTGACATTTGTTAAATGACCACTGAGAGTACCCACAGTTTGTGAGTGCTCTCCTGATATGTTTTGACTCCTCCAATCCAATCTCCAATTCCAATTCCAATCTCACTAACTTGTAAGTAACTTTACGCAAGTAACTTTGTGTAAGTTCACCCTAAACTCAAGTAAAACAAGATCATTTTGATATGTCTTGCGAGACACTGCTTGATCTGCCCCCTGATAGCTTACTTGAAGGGTGACACTGAGTAGCGTCACTAGGGTGGCTACATTTGCTTCACATGATCGGGAAACGAAATAAGAAATATCGAGAAGGGACCACAAGTGGATGCTATTCCCCCTCCGGGACAACCAAGCTGCAATGGATGCTGAATGGGCAACATTTGGTGCGCTACAATGTTCACTGCAACACTGTGAACGTACATTTGCTCTCGAATAGGACAAGGTGTCTTCTGAAAAGTGGCTCTTCTTCAACCTCGAATTGTCCATAACGACACCTACGGGAAAGTGTCCCATTAGTTGGTACAGCAGCCGTACGGCAAGAAAAAAACTGATTCACCAAACTATCTCTATGGAAGACAGGAGAGCTAAGCAGGAAAGAGAAGAAGCAACAGTAAAATAGGCCAACCATTACGGGAGCCAAACACAATGCAAGAATATAAAAAGAAATTTAAAGGACAACCGACATCTCCGAACAAGTTGCGTCCATAATTTGTAAAATCACTTCAAATGACTTCTACTGAGCGCATTTTACAAAGATTCCACCGCATATAGCTAGATTTGACGTTTTAAGACTCACGCTGAAGATTAATGAGGTCTTTTTTTCGAGTTGATGACGATGCTCAAAGTGACGTCACATTCGGAACGCCCCTGACCAAGAAAGTGACACACAATGCATTTTGGGTACTTTTTTTCATCTGAAAACACCGTGTTGATCGCGAAATTAGAAGGAAAACTACATAAATAACGCGATGGTGAATCGTTGTGTGTCGCAGCCAATTGCGGTAACACGCATAAAGAAGGTGTGAGTTTACATAAATTCCCAACGGACATATCAGCCCATTTCCAACGGAGCTTGTGGGCCATCTTGTGCATTTTCTGGGCGCTACATTGGAGTCCAGATCGTCACCGGTTTCATCGCTTGCAGACGGCTCGAATGGATATGGAAGAACTTCTTTAATCGATTGTAAACATTTATGGTTTCCTCTTCAGAACTATTTGAATCATATTCATAACTGGATGAGTAACAAGAAAGCATCTTCTCCGAATCTGAACTCTCTGAAGCCATTGTTTTGATTCTGGAACAAGGCAGTTTGTGAAGGAGTATCCTGGCGTGATGTCACGAACAAGGGGGCGGGATTTTCTGAATCCGACCAGTTTCGAGCTCATTTTGTGGCAGTTTTGGGACACTTTAAGTCATTTTTGTTTGTGTTTTGCATTTGACTAAAAATATCAGTGTTGGGTGTTTTTGATGCTATAAGACGTTTTTCTGATGTCAGTTGGGAAACAAAAAAATGGTGTCGGTTGACCTTGAAACAGTTACACAGCTCTCGTTTTGCCAACGGTCTATCACCTGCTTGGTTTTTGTTGACTCTGGGGACCATCAAAACACCAGCACGTTATGAAAAATGTGATTTATGGCCCTATGTTCATCCCCAGTGCAAGTCTATCCCAATGTGCCGTCTTCATATGCTCATAGGTGGTGTTTAATTTCTTTTAGTGTGCAGTTAAAAAAGGGATGTCTGTGCCGTTGTGAAAGTGAAAAAAAGCCAAATTATGGTCTACCCAACGCAAGCAAACCAACAAACCAAAACTAGTCATTAATTAACTAAAAAAACATTATTTCAATATCACCATTTTTTCAACATTGCCCTGGATTATGAGGCGCACCTTCAATGATTGGCCTTTTTTTCATAAATTGGATGCACGGGATTGTAAAACACAATCTACAATGCACCCACTAGATTGAGTTACGCTCCTGCCGTTCATTCGACTCGAGAGGCGTTCAAGGCCACCTAAAAAAATGTATATAAACCATAACTTTAATTAAACTATGAAAACTGAAAATAATGGATCAATGAAATAAACCAAGGAAATAAATTAAAAATATAATAATAATAATTCGGTTTTCAACCAAAAATGTATTTTTTTTAATGCGATAGGATACAACCGAAATTCAGTTCTCAACCAAACTGAGCGGCACCAGAAAGCGCCATAAGGTATATTTTGTGTAGTTTTAAGACTTAAAAAATTAGAAAGTAGAACATTATATTTTGTGGGGACCTGGGAACGGATTATTCTCATTTTAATGGTTTTCAATGGGGATTTAATTTTTGGGATACACACTTTTCGCCTTACATATTCTGTCTGGGAACCAATTGAGTTCGTAAGCCAAGGTATCACTGTACATCACTTCATTACATGTCACTTCCTGATACGTCACGTCCTCGTATCGTGCCTTTCTTATTGTGACCGACTCATTATTATTGTTGAATAAAGTTTTGTTTGTGAGCAGGCTTGTTTGTTTTATTGAATCAATATAAAAACAAAGCGGACATGTCTGGTTGAGATCTCTGCAAATCCGACGTTATTCTTGTGTAGTGTTCCATTGTAAGTCGACGTTGTTTTCAATCACAATTAAAAAAAAGCAGACATGTCTGCCTGAAATCCATGCAAAGCGCACTGTTATCCTCGTGTAGTGTGAGCAGACGTTTTACTACTGTTTTGTTTTACTATTGTTTATTTTACTATATAAAAAAAACAGTCGTGTTTGGTGTGATGCTTCCTCAAATAGCGTCCAGTGTTAGCTGATGAATTTGTATTGTTCAATAAAGATTTTTTTTTTAAAAGCAGATGTGTTTGGATTGGATTGGATTGGATTGGATTTGCCTTTATTAGTCTCACAGTGGAGGAATTTACATTTCACAGCAGCAAAGCGATGAAAGGTTTGGTGAAAATGTCATAATAGTGGACTGTTGCTTTTGCGAATCAGTGCCCTCCATCTAACCCGGTTTTGTGCATCCTCTTCTCTCACACCAGTGTTGGAGAAGAGTGGCCTTCTTTCCTCCGCGTGTACGTTAATATATGATGATGAGGATTTTGGGAATCCAAATAAAGGCTGGAGTCGATGAACATTCCCTTCGAAGGGTTTATTTGCAGAATATTCCGGATTTACATATGGCTGCTTGATCACGAGTGTGTTCACATCATGGACACACAACATATTTATTTCATCAGAAGGGCGGTATCAACACGATGGCGCGGTATCAACACGATGGCGCGACACCCAGGCGGCATTCTTCCAAAACAATTCCTAGCTTTTATCAGTCTTGAAGGAAATAGATACATTTATTGAGCCATATTGAACATTGCTCAAGATAAAAAGTTTAATCAGTAGAAATATGGCTTTGTTTGTAAAAGATAGATAATAGAACAAAGAAGTCTCGTTGGTTGGAGACATGTTTCAGGTGCCAGGAGATCAAAGCTGGCAGACACAAAGGAAATGTGACATGAAAACATGGCCAAATGCTGGACAACGCAGATGAAATGAACTGACCAAACACTGACTCGGAAGGACGCAACTTTCCACCCCGCCTGGAGGTCGGGAAATTCCTTGGGAACAGAGACGTGAACCAGATCCCACAAGGGCCAAATGGGAACTTGATTTCTTTCGGTGGGCCAAATTTGAATATGAATGTGGTATACCTTTAAATCTGGGCTGCTCAGTCTAAGTCTTCATCTTTCGTCTCTTGCTGATTTGGCGGCGCACGAATATTTTCGGTGTCAGGGAGCTGAGACCCAGAATTCTGTATTTGATCAAATTGTTCGGAATAAATTCTCTGTGACTAACTTTTTGGTCATCCCTCTCACGACGAACGCGCCAATTGTTAAACGTTGCGCAATAAGGTTAATATTTAATTCCGTTCAAAATTGTTAAAAGATTAAATGTCACTGTTAACGCTAATATTAGCTTGTAATCTTCTTTTCCTTTGGGCTTTTCCCTTGACGGGGTCGCCACAGCAAATCAGTGTCCTCCATCTTGAGAGGTTTGATCCGCATGTTTGTTTTGGCCAAGCTTTGACGTCGGATGCCCTTCCTGACACAAATCTCTATTTATCCAGGCTTGGGACCGGCACAAGAAGACATATGTCCCCTTTGTGGCTACAGAACAAGCAACTCGCTCAGTAAAAGGCTCCCAAACACAAAATGGTCATCGGCACAGCAACATTCAAAAAAGCAAAAACTAATATTAGCTTGTAATATTCTGACCTAACAGTCTGTCTCCAGAAAGTCTCCAGTTAGCAGTACGTCTGTGTAAGCTCTCAGTCGTACGGGAGTGGTCCATCGATGAGAAGCTTTCTTCAGCCGTCATCTGTACAACACCTTCAGATGACGGCTGAAGAAAGCTTCTCATCCAGTAAACAGTGTATCAAGGTTAACAGATGGCTTCAAGAATGAACTTGGTTCACTCTGCGTATCAGACCGTTATACATGCTGGAGTAAATATGGCCTAAGACACACATCTTTACATTATTTATGACGCACATCATGATATTATTTATGACGTACATCATTATATATCTAGAGAAAAGCAAAATACCAAGGCAGAGGCTTAACTCAACAAAATATAATCAGCAATAATCATTCATCAGCTACCTTCATGTCCTCTTTGACAACATCCATAAACTTCCTCTTTGGTCTTCCTCTCGGCATAGGGTTCTTATTTTAAAATATGGATATAACGGACACATATTTGATAGCCAAATGTGGCTACATACAAACACACACACATACACACACACACACACACATGCGTACACACACACACACGCACTGACACACTGTGGTCTTGTGTGTTGAGAAAAGCTTATATAATGGTTTGCTGATTACTCGAAATACAAGATAGCATCAATTTACCAAATACAAAATTTGCGACTTTATGAGACAGCGCATGAAATAAGATGGTGAGTAAATGAGAATTACTGTATCTCAATGAGCACAACACATAACGGAAATTGCTGGCAAGTTTAATTATGTGGACGGCTTTTGGTGAACTTTTATAGGCGTATCCACGGGTTTCACACTTTTTTTGTACACTTTAAAACACAGGTGTCCAAGTCAAGGCCTGGGGGCCAAATCTGGCTTTGCTCTCGGCTCTGGCAGATTGTATTTCAATTCTCCAGACATTCTCGGTATTTTATTTCTTAATAGCCTTTGCCAAGAAATTCAGACTATTTTTATTCTGTAAGCATTCTGGTTGGGTATTACAATATTTACTCCCCTCCACATATTGGCTCCGACGGGTCATCCCGGTCAGCGTGCTAACGCGCAAGCTAATGCTAACAGCTCTGGTTTGACATGTTTTAATCTTCATCGTTAATACAAGTCTGAAATAGTTTAAAAATTGGAGTAAGTTTGACAAGTTGTCGGAATTGACACTCGTCGACACTTGTTGGAGTGGGAATTCAGTCGCAAAGTTGCAGTCGTTCGTATGTCGCAAAGGCATTGGAATAGAAACGTTGTAAATCGAGGACCCGTATGTTAAAGTGGCTATATAAATACTAACAAAAGTCTCATCAAATGGTGAATATAGTTTTACTTTTTTGAATGTTGCTGCGCCGAAGACCATTTTCTGTTTGGGAGTTGCTTGTTCCGTAGCCACAAAGCCACTTGTGCCGGTCCCAAGCCCGGATAAATACAGAGGGTTGTGTCAGGACGGGCGTCCGCAATAAAAGCTTGGCCAAAATAAACATGCGGATCAAACCTCTGAAGATGGAGGACACTGATTTGCTGTGGCGAACCCTTGAAGGGAAAAGCCCAAAGGACAAGAAGAAGACTCGCCTCCATATATTACACACAAAGAAAGAGAGGAAAACAGAGAGAGAGTCAAAAAGAATGACTGTTGTTGTGGTTTCCATGGGACAATTTACAATTTTGGTTTGGACTTTTGCAAACATCATGTTTGATTTGCTTTCACGGGCAAATAAAATGATGTGGCGGACCTGATTTGGCCCCCACGCCTTGACTTTGACACCTGTGCGATAATGGATCGCCATTCTGTTATTTAACTCTAAACTATAATGAATAAATGAAGTAGCGCTGAAATGGGCGCTTGGATGTTAGGAGCAACATTTTTTTTGCATAGTGCGCCGTTTAAATCCATTCATTCATAAAAAAGGTCAAAGACAAGTGCTGCAAAAGCAGTGAATCCATTAACATGATTGGATAGATACCTTAGTCCTCTTAGTATGCAGCTTGTACTCAGTCTTGATCTGATGTTGTAATGCATTAGGAGATTTTGTATTTTTTTGAAACATAACCACACTTTAGGGTCCATTTAGACATTGTGGCATGGGAAATTTGATGACATCTTAAGTAGCTTACGATACGCAATATGGCCACACCCTGCCTTATAAATTTCCCCTTTATTTCCTCACGAGGGTCTGCGTGTGCGTGTGCGCGCGTGCATATGTGCGTGTGTTTGAATGGACGCCTGCCCAAGTTTGGATTCTTGCCGATGTCGCAGCGAGTGACTCATATCTTGCCTGTTGTCCGCAACCTTGAAAAATAACATCAACAAAAAAGATCCAATTGTCCACACCTACATCAGATGCCATTTTGTACATGACGTCATTGCATTCCCACCACAGTACAGTCAGCTTTGAGTGCCCTTGACATTTTAAACTACTAACTGACTGGAAAATCAATAGATGAAGTACCACGGGACAGCAAGTAAAAGGTCCATCGGCAAACCGAACAATTAATCGCTGTTGTGTGCGTAATGGCCAGCTTGCTTTTCATCATTTCACACGGACACTTTTATTGTCACGTTCCGATCGAGGCAGAGAGTAGCCGACTCGTCGAAACGAAATTGAATACAGTGATACCTCGGTTTACGAACCCCTTGTCTTACGAACTTTTCAGTTTACAAACGTTAAATTTATGAACATTTAACCTTGGAATACAAACTATTTTTTTGGGATACACGCGGAGCGCCACAATGAGTGATGTGTCATTCGCGAACGAGGCCGTTCTCCTCACAAGAAAATGGAAGCCGACTTGTTTTTGTCCTCTATACCCCACCCCCAGTCTTCAGTTAAAGCCACATGATTGGTCAAGAACGCAGCAGTGGAGGGGGGAGGGGGTTACAGAGACACATTACACAGTACACAGAGCTGCAAACATTAGCAGGACCGCTGCGCCGAGAACGGACGGGGTGGGGGGGGTAGAGCCGAGACGAGAACACCGCGTTGGGCCCATGGCCGGCGCCACCGCCTCTTTGAGACAATTCGTTCTGCTTAGGGGCGAGGTGGTGTGTCGGGCGCGACGGTCCCGCAGACGGCCGCGGAGTAAGGCCGGGGGACGGCAACCGGTAGAACACCGACCGGCGACCCAGACCTCGCCCGCCCGCACGCCCGGAATTTGAATCGTTTGCAAGTCACTTAGCTCCGAGTCTCTATTCAATATTTTGAATGTGTACGTCTAATTTCGTTTTGTAGTCATTTTTGTTCTTACGTAGTTTGTATTTACGGGTCCTTATTTGACCAGCGGATTGTGTCTATTTTTGTTGGTGTGGTTTGTTTTTTTTTAACTTTTTATACGCTATGCCTGTCTTCGCTCCAAACGGACAGATACCTTTTCACTTTGAATTCATACCATGACCAAATCAGAGTTTTAAACAAGTAATTGTAATCTCCTTGAGTGCAAAACAAGTACACGTTCCATTTCTGGTACGGAATACCATGTCAGAGTGGAGAATATCTTGGCTTGTGCTTGGCTCGCGCGAAAAAATAAATAAATAATTTCTTAGGCTACTGTGGAAGTGTGAAATTTAATCAGATACATCCAGGAAAACACACACGCAAACACGCACACGCACGCACACACACACACACACACACACACACACACACACACACACACACACACACACACACACACACACACACACACACACACACACACACACACACACACACACACACACACACACGCACACGCACACACAGATACGCACACACACACACTTCCATTTTCTGCTCCTGCACCTTGCAATGTAATATAATCACACATCTAAGGATTCAAGTCGTGGTCAATTTAATGAGATTTTGCTCTGAGTGATATAATTGGTCCCTTGCGGTGCTCGACATCATTGCATGAACTGCAAGAATAAAGCATCTCATTATGGCTCAAATAAAAGCATGTGGTGGTGAACACACAGTTCAACTTGAATTGATTTATTTAAACCTCAAAATGTTGTTGTTGTTTTTTTAACAATACAGTAAAGTCTCGTTATATCGATATTCAAGGGAGTCCGAAATAATATCGATATAACCGGGACTATATATATATCCGACCCCGTTTGCATGTAATTTTCTCCGTGCGTGCATAGAAATAGTATCGATATAACCGGGACTATCGATATATCCGATATCGATATAACGAGACTTTACTGTATTTATATGTTGTTTTTCCAAATCCAATGTTACAATGTGTTTTCAATTTCTTGTTAGCACTTTCATGCATCCTATAACCCAGGGGTCGGAAACCTATGGCTCGCGAGCCATATATGGCTCTTTTGATGATTGCATCTGGCTTGCCGATAAAACTAAATACATAGGAAGGCGGAAGTAGTCGCCGAAACATGTCAGCTATTTGAACACCTACACTGTCTGTAAGTAAAGAATCTGCTTAATATTAAACTAAATACATATTCTCGCTTTTTCGCTGTTCATTTCCTGTTTGGGCTGCAGTTGGCGGAAAGCGCAAATTTGATTGGATGATACTGACCTAGCTTCCAGACTTCTCCAGCTTCTCTCTGAGTCCTTGCTATTTCTCTTGTTCTTTCCTTTCCGTGTTCCTTGTTTCTGATGTTTGCAGCAGTCAAGTGGTGAGCGCAGCGATGTGACAGTACAGAGGTTCTGACTTGATAGCTGATTGACCTGGGTGGATTTTCCTCAGGTCCTCCCACATTCCGAAAACAAGCCTGGCAGGCTGATTGAACACTTGTCCGTATGTGTGTGTGAGAGAGGCAGGTTGTTCGTCTGTATGATTGGCTGGCAACTGGTTCAGGGTGTCCCTCGCCTACTGCCCAAAGACAGCCGGCATAGGCCTGTGACCCTAGAGGGGATAAACCAGAAAAAAAATATTCCGGGTTTTTGGGTGATCATTTCATACATTACTAAATTCCACAGACAAAAATTTATACAAAATAGTCGACGTAATGGAAGTCCGACAAGACAAATTGTTCATGTAAATTGATATTGTTAATGTAAATTTCTCCACTGTGAGACTAATAAAGGCATATCCAATATCCAATCCACTATTGTGTCCCTAATGAATCATAACATTAGTGAGATGTGCTCAATGAAAAACAAAGCTCCTCCCAATGAGACATTTCCATTTGCTTCGCACATCATTAAATAACACCAACTCATTGTTGATGGAATAAAGCCACTTGAGTGAATTTAGCACTCACTGAATTGTGTACACGTTGAACTTGTATTGTGAAGTAGTCATCTATTCATCCCGTACGCGCAAGTCGCCAAAGAAAATGCTTTTCTGATGCAAATAAATGGCACTCTTAATAATTAGACATCATCCTCATCATTTTAAGAGGATCGACAGATTGTTTCAAAAAACATTGGCCATTGTATATATTCGGTCATACCTTTTTCACCTGTACTGCTCGTCCTAAGCATGCTCACGGTTGCACTGCCAACCATCCCAACTACCTTTTGCGGACAGGTCAGAATTTTTTGGTGCAATGACTTGCCGATGTCGCTCCATACGAAATTTTTAAGTTATGATACGCCTCATTTGGAAAATACTGCATGGGGTTATGTCAGACATGTTCGATCGGACACTGTGGACAAAGGCTTGGAACCAGAAAGATTGTCTTTTACTGCCGGCAGGAGACGTAGGCATTCATGACAGACATCTGAATTCTGCCGGCCTGTACCAAGCTATTTGTTGAGAGTACAGTGATACCGCCGTCTTTGACCATAACTGTTTCAGAAACCTGTTCGAAAACCGATTTGTTCAAAAACCGAAACAGCACTTTCCATTAAAATCAATGTAAAAAAATCTTAATCCGTTCAAAATCTAGAAAACAACTTTTTAACTATTTCATCGCATAAACCGGATAAAAACTTAATAATAGAGCAGGTCACGAAAGCAAATCAAACTTGTGAAATTCCATGATGCTTTCTTAAATCAGAATCAGAATCATCTTTATTGCCAAGTATGTAGAACACACAAGGAATTTGTTTCCGGTAGAACACGCTGCACTAGTATCGTCAAAAAAACTGAAGCAAATCTGAAGCAACATTTCAAATTGTCCCATGTAAACCACAATTCGGATTTGAAAGCTTGTTATTCAATCATTTGTTGTGTTTTCTATTTGTATTATTGGTTTGCCTTTATTAGTCTCGCAGTGGAGAAATTTACATTTCACAGCAGCAAGCGTCCCGGTCCGGCCTCCCTGTGTGGAGTTTGCATGTTCTCCCCGGACCCGCGTGGGTTTTCTCCGGGTCCTCCGGTTTCCTCCCCCACTCCAAAAACATGCATGGCAGGCAGATTGACAACTCCAAATTGTCCCTAGGTGTGAGTGTGAGAGTGACTGTTCTTCGTCTTTGTGTGCCCTGCCATTGGCTGGCAACCAATTCAGGGTGTCCCCCGCCTCGTGCCCGAAGACAGCTGAGATAGGCTCCAGCAACCCCCGCGACCCTAATGAGGAATAAGCGATACGGAAAATGGCTGGATGAATGGATGGATTAAACATTCTGATGGCTTCCTCAAATTTTTAACGGTCCCCGAGAGGAGACCGTAACTACAATGTGGTCCACCAATAAAATGGCTTTGACACCCTTGTCCTAGAATATTGAACCTCAGGCTTGTCTTGATAACGTCTCACTCAGCATGGAGGAGGCGCTTTTGTTGCTATTTGATATTTCAACAAGGCACATTTGACGTTTCGGCTGCAATAAAATATTGGAAGAGTAAACTAAGAGTTGTCTTTGAAATGAAGTGTCCCTTGAAGGGAAAAGCCCAAAGGAAAAGAAGAAGATGATAGTTTAAACTGTAATAAATAACTCGCTCACAGATTTTCATTTTTTAACTGTGTAATTACAGGCAGAAAATCCCCTCATATTTCGAAAATTAAAAATTCCATTAATTCCTGATTAATTGTCATTGAACAATAATCTATACCAGTGTTTTTCAACCTTTTTGAACCAGGGTACGTTTTTTTACATTGGATTTTTTTTGGGCGGCACACCAAGAACCATCTCGCAGGAAAGAGGCAATCAGTGACCGTTGCCACACGGACAAATATTAAATTACCCTCCCAGTCTTTTCTGCACGGACACAGGACAATGACATAATATTGGCAGAAAATGATTGATAAATGTTAGTAAAATGTTAAATTTGAAAAAGGGGCATTGGATAGTTTCTCACGGCACACCTGACGATCTCTCACGGCACAGTAGTGTGCCGCTGCACAGTGGTTGAAAATCCCCGATCATTCGAAAGCTATTTAAATGCAAGTTAATATGCTATTAGAACATGTGTGATGAATTCTTATTGAAAACGTTTGTCACAACCCTAGAAAATGTCTTGGTCATGACAGAAATCAAAAGCAAAGGCTCGTCACCATAATGAACTTGATTGACAGCAGAAGCGAACAACTGGCTCTCTCGCGACTGGTTGCGAATCTTGTAACCGAATTACGTACATGGCAGCGTCGAGGCTTATAAAAGAAGGCTGATATTTGCGGAGACGAAACGAAGAGGACAAAAGTCCCCGAGAGAAGGTTCAGTGCAGTAAAAGTCAAGACTCATAATGGGTCAGTGAGGAGGACGTAGTCACATCTCGGCTTCAGCTTCGAACCTTTTTTTCCTCCCTCCCTTCTCATTTTTCTTCCGTCGACATACAAGTGGAGTTAAATATCACGCTCGTTTAACAGACTAACATTCATTGCCGTGCGAGTTTGGCATCATGAGCTTGCGTCTCTTCTCACTTTTCATGCTTTTTATCGCCGCGACACAAGTTTTGGGCGAGAACACCCTTCAAGAAGACGATGATTACTGGGCCAACAACAACTACATTCAGGTAGTCGATTTTTAATGTTTACTACATTTGCTTACTTCATGGCATGTTTTATACGTGGACTAAGAAACGATTCGTCAAAACATACCCAAATGTTAAAATAAATGAATACGAAATAAATAAGGCGGACTGTGAGTTAACTTAAATATGACACATATCCATTTGTGTATATTATACGAAATTATTATATTAGAAGAAATAGACACTCGATACAAGAATTTGATGTTATGATCCCGATAAGGAGGCTCCACATGTAATGAGTTATTCACTCTCCTCAACAAGAAAAGAAAAATGTACCTTTTTCGAAATGAAAATTGAGACCAGCCGTTTCTTCCCCACGTCCGAAATAAATAACAAAAGAAGAAGAAAAAAAAAAACAAGTGACAGCAATCACGCGTAGTTGGACGCCTTTTGTCCTGACTCAATGTTCGAATCGGTTGATATGAATTGCACGTCTCGTGTTTGTCATTGTAAACTGGGATCGTTGCCAATCTGAAGCCATTCTTCTAATGAATGAGCCTAAAAGAAATCGTTGCAAGACATTCCAGTCCCCCCTTTAGTCTCAGAGCATCTTGGACTATCACATGAAGGCATACAGGAGAGCCACAACCTCCCCCTCCCCCAAATTCTAATTCTCATGATTATTCAGAATAAAATTGTACTTTGTATGTATCTAAATATGATAGATTCAGCTTTCCTGTGAATGTATTATTGTGTCATTCACAGGACAACTGGATGTCCGGTGATCCCTTCAGAGAAATACTTTTGAGAAGGACAAGAAAGCCACGGCCGCATCAGTTTATTGGTCTGATGGGGAAGCGCTCAATGGGTAACGATTTTTGAAGAAAAATTTTGTTTGGTTTGTTTGCAGCCTCACACTTACAACCTCCTCTCTCTCTCTCGCTCTCTCTCTTTCTCTCTCTCTCTATGTCTGTCTCTCTCTATGTCTGTCTCTGTCTCTGTCGCTCTCTCCCTGTCTCTTTGTCTCTCCCTCTCTCTCTTTCTCTCTCTCTCTATGTCTGTCTCTCTCTATGTCTGTCTCTGTCTCTGTCGCTCTCTCCCTGTCTCTTTGTCTCTCCCTCTCTGTCTCTGTCTCTCTCTCTCTCCTTATTTTTTAACCAAAGCAAAGACAGAGATTCCACGCAAAAGTAAGTATCGGACAAAAATGTAATCAAAACAAAATCTAAATGGAATCACCATCCATCCATCCATCCATCGGTATGAGTCTGTCAAAATTCACAACAATTAACAAGGAAAATAGAATTTCCTCTCGTGGCAGCGGATCGGCAGTGGCTAGGGTTAAATATGTGATCGCCCTGACCAAAAATAGTGAGTGATTTGTTTTATTTCCGCCTGTGGGCCCCTTAAGTGAAGTTGCTGGTAGAAACGGGGGAGTCGAATGTTCCATCCGTGAGCTGTAAGTCTTTTCAAAATTGTGCATCATGCAAAAATGGGAATACAAGAGAGAATACAAAAGTAAAAATATATTATCAGGTTATAGGGTGCCCGAAATGTTTAATTAAAAATAAAACATAAATAAACCGGGAAAAATGAAAATATGCCTGACGTGAGGTTTATACGACAGGATAGTTTATGATATCAATCTATTGTTTTTAAGCAACGTTTTCTATTGAATACTATTATACAGTGAGACCTCGGTTTACGAACCCCTTGGCTTACGAACTTTTTGGTTTACGAACGTTACAGTAATGAAAATTTTACCTTGGCATACAAACTATTTTTTGGGATACACACGGAGCTGCCACAATGAGTGATGTGTCGTTCGTGAACGAGCCCGTTCTTCTAACAACAAAATGGCAGCCGACTGCATTTATTTCTCCATTCCCCGCCCCAAGTCTTCGGTTAAAGCCACGTGATTGGTCAAGACTGCAGCAGTGGGGGATCGGGTTACAGACAGAGAGAGAGTAAGGCCGTTCTCCAAAAAACTAAATGGCGTCTTCGGTTAAAGCCACGTGATTGGTCAAGAACACAGCAGTGGAGGGGGGTTAAACATTAAAGAGACAGGCAGACAGAGAGACTGAGAGAAAACACACACACACACACACACACACACACACGAAAGGGAGATGAACAAAAAAACAAAACAAAAATAAAAGAAAAAACAAAAAAAACGTGAGAAAATGGATCGAAAATAGTGAAATTTAGACTCGTTTCAACTTTGAAAATTCAAAAGCAGACTGTAGACTGGAAGGTTAAAATATCCCATCAATCAGGCTCCACAAATAACCCGCACAAGTCATCTGTACACTTGATGCAAAAAGCTATCAACCCAGCTAAACGGATCACAATTGATGAAGAACTAGATACAATTATCACAGAGAAAGCACCTACAAGGGATCACTCCTCAAAATGGTGAAAGAAGAAGATTACGTTCCTCATCAAGTGTTTCATGCAGAGGAACTCCATTCCATCAAGCCATCAACGACCATCACAAAGGTAAATGAAACCACTTTATTATACAGTACAGTTTATTTCTTTAATCATAATACTATAGCACATTTATTATACATAAAATAAGGTATATTTTTATGTAGTTTTAAGAATTAGAAAGTAGAAAATTATGTTTTATGTGGACCTGGGAACGTATTATTTTCATTTCAATGGTTTCTTTTGGGAAATTAATTTTTGGGATACACACTTTTCGCCTTACACACTCTTCTCTGGGAACCAATTAAGTTCGTAAGCCAAGGTCCCACTGTATACCAAAATCTTGACAGTTCATTTATAAGTAGTATAACTTTTAGTGTCATTTTAATTATTTTAAACTTCGTATTATTGATCTTTATTACTGTGTCGGCGCACACGCTTTCTGCTGACCCAAATACGCATGCCTTCCCAATGCGATTGAGATGCTGTCATGCTGGAGAAAATAGTGGGACGCGTTTGTTAAACGCGTTTGTCTAAACAAGGACTATCTCGAGTCTTTTATTCTACCAAATGCATCGCAAACACGCTGCATTGCCGGCTGTTGCGGTGGCAGCCGTAGAATAAAAAAAAAAAAAGGTCGTGGTCGTAAGTACGGGTGGCCGTAACTCGCGCCGGTCATAAATCGGATGTTACCTGTATGTGTATATAATATATTTTTTTTTTGAATGCTAATTGTGTCTGACCATGTATTCAACTTTGTTTCTTATTAAGGACATAAAGTCAACTCTTTCGTTGGGTTGATGGGAAAAAGAAACCAAGAAGATCCAGGTAAATCATTGTGCCGAGAGTAGGGTGCAAACATCTAATTCTGGGCGACTACAAAATTGTGCATTCATGCCCATATTTAGGCAGTAGAAGAAACACGGCAAAGTTCAGAAGTACAAACAAACCTGATTTAAAAAAAAAAGAAAAAGATGAGAAAAGACCCTATTAGAGCTGTTGCATTAATCAAAAGTCGCAACCGTGAGCACATTTTAACTTCAATATTTGCTATTTTAGAAAAAAGTGATTAATTAGCCTTTTTAATTCTATTTTGAACTGTAACAAAAATTTGGGTTGGACTTAAAGGACAACCGACAACTCCTGACAAGTTGCGTCCATAATTTGTAAAATCACTTCAAATGACTTCTACTGAGCACATTTTACAAAGATTCCACCGCATATAGCTATATTTTATGTTTTAAGACTCTCGCTAAATATTCAGGAAGTCTTGTTTTTGAGTTGATGACGATGCCCAAAGTGACATCACGGAGGGAATGCCTCTGACCGAGAAAGCGACACACAATGCATTTTGGGTACTTTTTTTCTGAAAACGTGTTGATCGCAAAATTAGAAGGCAAACTACATAAATAATGCGGTGGTGAATCGTTGTGTGTCGCAGCCAATTGCATTAACACGCATAAAGAAGGTGTAAGTTGACACAAATTCCTAGCGGACAAATCAGCCCGTTTCCAACTGAGCTTGTGCGCCATCTTGTGCATTTTCTGGGCGCTACATTGGAGTCCAGACGGCTCGAATTGATACGAAAGGACTTCTTTAATCGATTGCAAACATTTATGCTTTCCTCTTCAGAACTATTTGAATCATATTCATAACTGGATGAGTAATAAGAAAGCATCTTCTCCGAATCTGAACTCTCTAAAGCCATTGTTTTGATTCTGGAGCAAGGCAGTTTGTGAAGCAGTATCCTGGCGTGGCGTCACGAACTTTCTGAATCTGTCCAGTTCCGAGCTCATATTGTGGCAGTTTTGGGACACGTTAAGTCATTTTTATTGGTGTTTTGCATTTGACTAAAAATACTGGCCTGCGTGTTTTGGCTATTTTAGGTGCTATAAAACGTTTTTCTGATGTCAGTTAGGAAACAAAAAAATGGTGTCTGTTGTCCTTTAAGCAGGCATGCAATTTGATTTGCTTTCGCGGGCCGAATAAAATGATGCGGCGGGCCAGATTTGACCCCCGGGCCTTGATTTGGACACCTGTGTTATGAATCATAAAAATAATTTGGTATTTGTTGCTCTAAAATTCTTCTTCAGATTCTTACGAATGGAGAACAATACAGATGTATGACAAGCAACGCTAAAATTCCTCATCTGCCTGTTTCTCATCCTGGCTTTCCTCATCTGTGACGGAGCTCTCCACGTTTGTTTTATTTTGTAGATGTTTGTTGCTGTTCATCAAATAAAATAATTCTCTTTACATGTTTCATTGTTATTCATGTGCAGATATCGCTGCTGTCTGTTGAATCCACGTCTCCAAAGCTTTTCAAGAAAGGTAAACAGACAAAAGATATCAATTGAAAAACAAAATGTAGTTTCTAAATGCCAATTTCATTAATTAAGGCCCCTCAAAATTGGCACCCAGCTCCTTGTTAAATCACATAGTAACTGTGACTCATGACAGTTTTTGGGAACGCTGAGTTTAATTTCAGATAACTCCCTCGCACCACATTTGGTATAGGTAGAATCAGTCACACTAAGTGGCGACAATATTTCAAGAAATGAACACGTCATGGCACGGTCTAAAGAAATTCAAGCAGATTTTTTTTTGTTTAAGTTATGGATAGGTGCCAAAGCCATTTCCAAGACTCTGGGACTTCAGCAAACCACTGTTAGCGCCGTTATCCACAAACGGATAAAACTGGGAACGGGTAAACATTCCCAGGGGTGGTCAACCGGTTAAAATTACTCCAAGAAGGGAACAACGACCCATCTAGGAAGTTGAAGAACCTTTCAGCAAATTGATGAGAAGGTTTCTTCAGCCGTCCTCTGTACAAATTTGAAGGTGTCGTACGTTTCGCCTCCTATCCAAGAGGCTTCGTCAGCGAACTAAAGTCTGACTGGTCGTATCGGCCCTATTCATATATCCCTAATGTCCGGACATGGCGGCGAACCATCAGCTACAAACCATCTACGTTCTTTCGCTAAGATTTTAACCTCATTGTCGTCAAATGAGTGCTTGCTAGCTTTTAGGTGCAAATGTACTGCCGATTGAGGCCCACTTGTATTATCCTTGCGATGTTGATAAAGTCTTTTTTTGAGAATTTGTTGAGTCTCCCCAATGTACTGCTCTTTACAATTTCCATTCTTACAATGTATGAAATAAACTACATTACTTTGTTTTTCATTTGGTAGCCTATCTTTTGGATGCACTAATTTTTGCCTTAACGTGTTTATCGGTTTGAAATAAGTAGGAATTTTGTGTTGCCAAAGGACTCTTTGTAATTTTTCAGAAACTCCTGCAATGTAAGGTACTGCTACTCCTCTCCTTTTTGTATCTTGAGAATTTTTGGTTTCATTCCCTATTCTTTCTTTCTGACATTTGTTGAATGACCACTGCGCGTACCCACAGTTAGTGAGTGCTCGCCTGATATGTTTTGACTCCTTTTCTCTACCTTCAATGCTAGTTGGTATTAGTTTAGCCCTATGCTGGAGGGTTCTGATAACTCCTAGTTTGTGTTGTAAAGGGTGGTTAGAGTCAAAAAGTAAGTATTGGTCAGTGTGCGTAGCCTTCCTAAAGACTTCTGTTTTTAGCGCTCTGTCCTCTTTTATAATTACTTTACAATCCAAGAAGGCTAGTTGGTTCTCTTTAATGTCCTCACAAGTAAATTTAATGTTGATGTCTACAGAGTTGAGGTGATCTGTGAAGGATTGAATTTCTTGTTTTTTAATTATGACAAAAGTATCGTCCACATATCTAAACCAGTGTCTAGGTTTTGTCCCCGGGAAGGATGTGAGGGCCTGTTTCTCCATCTCTTCCATGTACAGATTAGCCACTGTGGGTGAAACTGGTGAGCCCATAGCACAACCATAAATTTGTTGATAAAATTTCTCCCAAAATTGAAAATACGTAGTATTAAGGCAGATTTCCAATAATTTGCAGATGTGATCCGCTTTAAGTTTGGTTCTTTCATGCAGAGAAACGTCCGCCAGCAGTCTCGTCCTCACCACTATGACTGCTGCTGGGGTTGGGACAGATGTAAAGAGAGAAGTCACATCGTATGATGCCAAAGTTTCCTCAGGTTCCAATATGAGGTCTTTGATCCTCTACCAACCCTGTGGTGTTCTCTACACATAGACACAGATACAGTACACAGATATTCTGTGTTAACACAGAATATCACGTAGAGAACACACAGGGTTTGTAGAGAGAGTTAAAATCTTAGCGAAAGAACATAGATGGTTTGAAAGGGGGGTAAAAGAAGCGATTCTTATAAAACAACAAAATCCTTCATTAAACCGGTCTGGTGGGGTGAAGTTCAATTTGGACCGTTCATACAATAGCCTGCTTAGGCAAAACAGGTTAGGCAACATTCGTAATGCTGATGAGGTGATACCGATGGGAGTGGGGGAAATGGGCCAGTCGTTAGTCAGGAATGTAGGAACAATCGTGGGGGCACAGGGAGTGGTCCTCTGCTCCCCCCAACCTGAGAG
The DNA here is from genome assembly GCF_051943395.1 of Hippocampus bargibanti. Taxonomy (NCBI): domain Eukaryota; kingdom Metazoa; phylum Chordata; class Actinopteri; order Syngnathiformes; family Syngnathidae; genus Hippocampus; species Hippocampus bargibanti. Next base: position 1,174,953 of record NC_142753.1, on the reverse strand, counting down.
TAGGGACCTATCATAGCTGTATCCGGCGCCGCCATGGCTGGACATTAGGGATATATAAATAGGGCCGATACGACCAGTCAGACGTTAGTTCGCTGACGAAGCCTCTTGGATAGGAGGCGCAACGTCCGACACCTTCAATAAAGTACAGATGACGGCTGAAGAAACCTTCTCATCGATGGACCACTCCTGTACGACTGAGAGCTTACACAGACGACGCTACAAAACGTAAACGTACATTATCCCGTGACTGTAAAGTATCCTTCAGAGTTTTGAAAGGCGCTTAGAAATTAAATGTATTATTATTGATATTATCATTAAAAGCATCGTGGAAAGAGGAGTTCACGTGGCTTGTAGCAGACGACGCAATGCAAACAATGCATTGTGCAACATGTCGAACAGTGTATGGACAAACGACAACTGGAGCAAAATCAACAGCAGGGGATATTTACCATACATTAAACAAGGGAGCATTTCTGATAGGAATATACTGAATAAAAAAATCCTTTATACATTGCAACAACGTTCTCTTTGCGATTAGTCGTCTTATTGTGTTTCAAGTTGTGAAAAATGGGGCAGGCAACTTTATGGCCAGGCGGGCAACCTTTCAGAGTTGTCTTTTTGTCATGAGTTTCAGACATATGACCAATTGAAAATTTGGTTCGGACTTTAGCAAGCATCATGTAACTTCACAAGTTTGATATGCTTTTGCGGGCCGAAGAAAACGATGTGGGGCTAGATTTGGCCCTCGTGCCTTGACTTTGACACCTGTTGAGTGATGCTTACCATGACAAGTAAGAAAAAAAGGACACGGACGCCCATGGCAAGACACCAAGAGAGACGAAACCGCAGTGAGTTGGTCAGATCTCTACATCAAATATTGGATTGATGTTAATTTGATTCATATTCAATGTGTTATAATGGTGTTATTTTTCAATGTTTAAAAAAATCACATCTAGTAACAATATAATAATTGTTAAAATAAACGTTTTCACATTTTCAGGATTTGTTATAAATCAATTGGATGTACTGTATATGATATGATTGGAACATGCTTAGAATATCTTGTTTTCTATCCCTTCACCCCCCCCCCATCCCCTTTCAAATTGACGCTGTGGACTGCAAATTTCCCCATTGTGCGACGAATAAAGGTTTTATGATTCTGATTACTTTTGATGACAATTATTTTTCCACAGTCGTCATAGGCTATTCAATATTTTGTCTGTGGCAATATAAAGTTGTCTCATCAGCAGAAGTTCGACGGTTTTATTTGTTACACTACAGCAATGACAATGAATGCGCGCAAAGCAAATCAGTATGTCACAGAAATAATGCCAAGACAGAAAATGAAATAAAATGCATTAAAATATGACAATTGTCAGGTCAAGTGTGATGATCATGTCACAATCATTATTTCAATAAATCTATAAACTCTTCTCTTACGAAAAGTTCCACGATATCAACTGATGAATCTCTTTTACGTAATTAATCACCAGCGAATCAAGCAACATTTACCTCGCCAATTTCATCCAATTCGAGATGAATGTTCCTGTCATTTAGCCTAAATTACTGACTATTTTATTTACGTTTTCCAATTGAAATGTCATTTACGAGAGGTTAACACAGTGGAATGTGGTGGGGGCCCCAGAATTGCCTCTGGGTGTTAAACCCCTCTTTGAAGCTGTGTGCTGACAAAACCCTTGATAAGAGGCATCGTAAATAACTCTGGCTTCTTTCAAATGGCTTAATCAAGCCATATACATAACAAAGTTTAGCTCAATCTAACAAAACTAATCTCTGTCATTTTATACAATTTCCATTTCATTTTGCATTCGCCCGAATCAGGATTTCAAAATTATTTGTCTCGATCGGAGACAAAAACACTGGAATCCTGACTTCAAGGTGGTAATTTCTCTTAGTGAAAACACTTTATCCAATCTAACAAACACACTTTACTTTTGCCTTCAAGTTCACTCAGGTTCGGCTTCTGTTTATTCATTTGTTTGTTGGCTTATTTATTTGTTCACTCAGTCTAATTTGCCTGCCTATTTAATTTAGTTTTTTGGAATCAAGTGGAGGGTATTCATCAAAGAGCTATGGGAAAAAAACAGTGTTATGTCATTCATGAAGACGTCGAGCTGGCGGCATGGTTGGCAGTTTTCCCGATGAGACAGGATAGTCGTCTGCACGGCCCCCCGTCGAGTCCTCTCGTAATGACAAGGCAGCCTCTCGTCCTGTGAAAGAAGAGAGAGAACTGGGCGGCAGAATTACATGCGGCAGGAACAATGTTTTTTGCACAATACGTTTGTGAATGTTAACGCAAACCTTATTCATTTTATTTCCATCAGCCGATCCCCACCCACGAACTGTCCTCAGACAATGAAACTCCCTGGGAAGCCCCGCAGCAACGGCTAGCAGTGCTAATAACGCGCTAGTGTTGATGAATGCATTAATGTTATGGAAAATCCACGATCTATTGCAGCTGCAATTAAACAAAAAAAGAACACATAATCGTCCGGCTCCAAATTAATAAATTTTTCGCCAGCCCTCGCACGACAAATTCCAGGAGTTCAACCCTTCTGAAGAATCATCTCCTGGAATTGCCCCGGTCTTACAGTTCGGCCGCCGGGCGTCCGGAAATCGACTCTTAATCCAAATAGGCATTAGAGTTAGCGTAGTAAGTCTACACCCACAGAGTTCGGCTAGAATTGGTCTACCTTACCACATTCACCTGCCCACAAGCTCACTGATGCGCAGATTAACCGTAGTTAGAATTCTTTTGGCACAATACATTCCACAATACAATCAATCAAAACATAGCTACATGCTAGCGGTGCCACTCACCCGTGAAACAATCCTAAGCGACAGACACCAAGAAGGGAGGGGCGGCCCACTCGAAGGAAAAAGAGAAACACAGGGCCCACTCCTTCCCTCCCTTCCGAAGCCATCAGCTAGGACCTGAAGTCTTCCGGCACCAATAATAATGGGTTTATTTTGATTGTTCGTCCCTGATTCAATGCTTCTACGGGCGTTGATGGCAGAGGATGGTTAAATCATCAGGAAGCCAGGTTTTGAACAGAAAGTTGGTTTAATCTTGACGAGAGCGGAGACATCGCGGTGTCGGCTAAGGAGGAAGCATGGAAAGAGAGCGATAGATGGAATGGGAGAGCATTTATATGGTGCACAGGGTGTGACGCGATAGGATGGTGCGCGACATCATGTAAAGGAAGGCAGGATATGATGTATCAGGAAGTCCAAAACGTAAACAAACATTAGAAAGCGATGTTTAAAGATTTGTATAGCGAATTACCCCAACAGTTGCCAGCCAATCGCAGTGCACACAAAGACATACAACAGTCACTCTCGCCCTCACATCTAGGAACAATTTGGAGTGGCAAATCTGCCTGCCATGCATGTTTTTGGAGTGTGGGAGGAAACCGGAGGACCCGGAGAAAACCCACGCGGGCCCGGGGAGAACATGCAAACTCCACGGAGGGAGGCCAGTCCGGGACACGAGCAGCGACCTTTACACTGTGAAGGCGGTGTGATAATCACTGGACTACCAGGCCACCACCTACTGTATAATAAAGTTGTTTTATTTACCTTTGTGATGGTCGTTGATGGCTTGATGGAATGGTCGCTTTCATCAGCATTAAACAATTGATAAGGAACGTAGCCTTCTTCTTCCACCATCTTGAGAAATGATCCCTTGTAGGTGCTTCCTCTGCGATAATTTTACCTAGTTCCTCATCAATTGTGTTCTGTTTAGCTGGGTTGATAGCTTCTTGCATCAAGTGTACAGATGGCTTGTGCGGGTTATTTGTGGAGCCTGATTGATGGGATATTTTAACTTTGCAGTCTACACTCCGCCTTTGAACTATCAATGAAGTTGAAAAGAGTCCAAATTTCACTGTGGTTTCTATCCATTTTATCACTCTCTGTCGTCTGCCTATCTATTTTTATTTGCAGCACTGTGATTCTGTAACCCCCCACACCCCACTGCTGCATTCTTGACCAATCACTCGCGGCTTTAACAAAGACTGGGGCGGGGAATAGAGGACAAAAAACAGTCGGCTGCCATTTCCTTGTTAAGAGAAAGGGCCCGTTCACGGACACATCACTCATTGTGGTGCTCCGTGTGTATCCCGAAAAATAGTTCATATAGCAAGATAAAATTCTCATGAATTTAACGTTCGGAAGCCGAAAAGTTCTTTAGCCACGGCATACTCTCTATGTAATATGTGGAGGGGATGAAACATTCTAATGGATTCCCACATTCATAACGGCCCTCGAGAGGAAACCGTAACTACAATGTGGCCCGCGGCCAAAAATGAGTTTGACATAGATGGTCCAGATCAACTGTATTTCGAAGATAGCATTTTCGTTCATATTTTTTAATGAGTTTTGTGCCCTGCTTCTATTGTATTTCAGTTCCAAGGGTTTAACACTAGATATGCATAAAAAGTTTTCCAAAATTTGGTGAAAAGCAAAACCAATAGCAAATACACTGAGTCGACCATTTCTGCAGGGATTTCACTTGCAGTTATTCAGATGTTCCTGGTTAAGTTTATAGAAGGGCAGAGTGCGTGCCGATGGGTCGTTGGCATCAATCCAGCGCGGCATCCAGAAATGGGGGAGCAACTCAGCATGGCCAGGGTAGTGTTTTTCAAACACCTGCCTGAAGTAGTAGGCCTCTTTAGTATGGGGGGTGTTGTGAGGGAATATCTTTGAGGCATCCTCCATTTGGTCGTTGGTCACCTGTCAAAAGTCAAGTAGAATTCATAATTTTACGGGATTCTAAAATTGGCAAATTGCAGAATTAGAGGTCGAATTCTCATCTGAAGCTCATTTTGACACTTTTGAACTCCAATCCCGAGCGCCGACGCCCACCCACCTCGGCGGACAACAATTTCTTTTGGAGAATTTCTCTCCAAAGGCTCGAATAAGACTTCCATAAACCTCCTCTTTGGTCTTCCTCTCGGTCTCCTGCCTGGCAGTTCAAGGCTCAGCATCCTTATCCCGATATAGTCACTCGCTCTCCTCGGGACATGTCCAAACCATCTTAGTCTGGCCTCTCTGACTTTCTCTCCAAAGCCTCTAATATGAGTTGTCCCTCTAATGTACTCCTTCCTGATCTGATCCAATCTGGTCACTCCTAAAGAAAACCTTAACATCTTCAGCTATGCTGCCTCCAGCCCTGCTACCTGTCTTTTCTTCAGTGGCACTGTATCCAGTCCAAACATCATGGCTGGTCTCAGCACCGTTTTATACACCTTTCCTTTCATGCTCGCTGAAACCCTTCTATCATACATCACAGCTGACATTTTTCTCCAGCCGTTCCAGCCTGCCTGGGCATGTTTCTTCACCTCTTTTCCACACTCTCCATTGCTCTGGACAGTTGACCCCAAATACTTAAAATCCTCCATCTTCTTTATCTCTTCTCCCTGTCGCATCACTCTTGTACTTGCACTGTCATTCACACACATACATTCCGTCTTCCTGCGACTGATCTTCATTCCTCTCCTTTCCAGGGCAAACCTCCACCTCTCTTGTTTCTCCTCCACCTGTTCCCTGCTCTCGCTACAGATCACAATGTCATCTGCAAACATCATGGCCCAAGGAGATTCTTGTCTAACATCGTCTGTGAGCCTGTCCATCACCATAGCGAATAAGAAGGTGCTCAGAGCTGATCCCTGGTTGAGTCCTACCTCCACCTTGAATTCCTCTGTCACACCGACAGCACATCTCACAACTGTCTTACAGTCATGATACATGGCTTGTACCGCTCTGACATACTTTTCTGTCACTCCAGTATGTATGTATGTGTGTGCATGTATTTGTGTGTATGTGCATGTATATGTGTGTGTGTGTATGTATTTATTTATTTGTGCTTTTATTCATTTATTCATTATTTAGCTGTGTATTTATTTGTTTGTTTTGTCAAAAAAAAAGCTAAATCACTGCATGATTCTTCGATTATCACACATACCACAGATGAGAGGTGCTCCTCCAGAAAGATATACCAAGACTTCTTCAGAGACATAACACCATCACTGAAGGCTTCTTTCCTCCTCCACAGGATCTCATCAGGGATCAACTTCTGGCCGCTGAACGAGTCCCTCAATAGGTACTTCTCCACCCCATGCTGCAGACAAATTACCCAGATACTTAATATTCAAAAGTTCTTTACAAATCGCAGCAAATAATAATTTACACCCAAAAAAGTAGCATATAAGAACGCACCCGGGGATTTCTGATTTCTTCAGGAAGGGAGAGGTAGTAAGCTGTCAGTCTGTGGTCCAAAAAAGGAACTCGGAGCTCCAAACTGAATGATGAATAAATAAATAAATAAATAAATAAATAAATAAATAAATAAATAAATAATGAAGCAGTAAATGTGCCTTGGTTGGGAAGCTGACTGAGCCTTACGGTGGTTTTTCCCCACCCCCAAGAAAACGTTACCCATGAGCAGAAGTGGTGCGATCAGCCCGGAGATTATCAAACAGGTAGAGTTCTTTCAGCAGTCGAACGCTCTCTTCTGCTCCTGCTTTGGTGCTGGGCGCCTATGGTAGGGATATTAAAAAATAAATGAATATAATCACCACACTATGAAAATGATGGAGAATAAGAAGTTATCATATTTAAAAGTTTCATGCTGTTATCTGCTTAGTCAACATGTGTGACTCGAATACACAATTGAAGCACAGACAACCTGTCGTCAATCTGAGGTAAACAGAAACAGCTTGTTAAAATGTCATCTTCATCTAGGAGATCTGGCCTTGGACAGGATTTAGGACTTGGGAACCTCCTTTATCACATGAGCAATTTAAACTCCTTCACAGGAAGAGCTCATTAGCCAGGTTACAAATTTATCAGTTCATGGAAAAGACAATGTTTTATTGCTTACAGCTGTTCGTGCTTAGAACTCAAAAGGTGTGGTATTCTAATCAAGAAAACTGTTTTACTAATGTATCACTTTAATTTGCATATACTGTCAATAAATAGCTTGGCAAACTTTCGTATGCAGAGGCAGATGATCTACGCATTAAAATATCAGCTCTTCTCAGTAGTGCCAAACTTCCTCCGTCCAACATAACATTAGAAGAGAGAAAGGCGTTAACTACTCTACAAAAAGACAAAAATATTACTATTTTGCCAGCAGACAAGGGCAGATGCACAGTGCTTCTCAACACATTGGATTATGAAGACAAAATAAATAGGTTAATCAGTGATTCTAACACGTATGAACAACTAAAAAGGGACCCTTCCAATAGATACAAGAAAGAAATGATTGACTGTCTCCAAAAGCCAGAGAAAGGAAAACATATAGACAAACAGATGTATTTTAGATTATACCCGGGAGAGGCCACGCCATGTATCTATGGCCTGCCAAAAATACATAAACCCCCTCAGACCCATTGTTTGTAGCATTGACTCCTCTACATACAATGTAGCCAAATATTTAAAAACTATTTTAGCTCCGTTGGTTGGTCACACAGAATATCATGTAGAGAACACCACAGGGTTTGTAGAGAGGATCAAAGACCTCATATTGGAACCTGAGGAAACTTTGGCATCGTACGATGTGACTTCTCTCTTTACATCTGTCCCAACCCCAGCAGCAGTCTCAGTGGTGAGGACGAGGCTGCTGGCGGATGTTTCTCTGCATGAAAGAACCAAACTTAAACCGGATCACATCTGCCAATTATTAGAAATCTGCCTTAATACTACGTATTTTCAATTTCGGGAAAAAATTTATAAACCAATTCATAGTTGTGCTATGGGCTCACCAGTTTCACCCACAGTGGCTAATCTTTACATGGAAGAGATGGAGAAACAGGCCCTCACATCCTTCCCAGGGACACTGGTTTAGATATGTGGACGATACTTTTTTCATAATTAAGAAACAAGAAATTCAATCCTTCACAGATCACCTCAACTCTGTAGACTTCAACATTAAATTTACTCGTGAGGACATTCAAGAGAACCAACTAGCCTTCTTGGATTGTAAAGTAATTATAAAAGAGGACAGAGCGCTAAAAACAGAAGTCTTTAGGAAGGCTACGCACAATGACCAATACTTACTGTTTGACTCTAACCACCCTTTACAACACAAATTAGGAGTTATCAGAACCCTCCAGCATAGGGCTAAACTAATACCAACTAGCACTGAAGGTAGAGAAAAGGAGTCAAAACATATCAGGCGAGCACTCACTAACTGAGGGTACCCGCAGTGGTCATTCAACAAATGTCAGAAAGAAAGAATAGGGAATGAAACCAATAATTCTCAAGATACAAAAAGGAGAGGAGTAGCAGTACCTTACATTGCAGGAGTTTCTGAAAAATGACAGAGTCCTTTGGCAACACAAAATTCCTACTTATTTCAAACCGATAAACACGTTAAGGCAAAAATTAGTGCATCCAAAAGATAGGCTACCAAATGAAAAACAAAGTAATGTAGTTTATTCCATACATTGTAAGAATGAAAATTGTAAAGAGCAGCACATTGGGGAGACTCAACAAATTCTCAAAAAAAGACTTTATCAACATCGCAGGGATAATACGAGTGGGCCTCAATCGGCAGTACATTTGCACCTAAAAGCTAGCAACCACTCATTTGACGACAATGAGGTTAAAATCTTAGCGAAAGAACATAGATGGTTTGAAAGGGGGGTAAAAGAAGCGATTCTTATAAAACAACAAAATCCTTCATTAAACCGGTCTGGTGGGGTGAGGTTCAATTTGGATCGTTCATACAATAGCCTGCTTAGGCAAAACAGGTTAGGCAACTTTCGTAATGCTGATGAGGGTCGTTATGCTGATGAGGTGATACCGGTGGGAGTGGGGGTAATAGGCCAGTCGTTAGTCAGGAATGTAGGAACAATCAGTGGGGCCACAGGGAGGGGTCCTCTGCCCCCCCAACCTGAGAGTAGGGACCTATCATAGCTGTGTCCGGCGCCACCATGTCTGGACATTAGGGATATATAAATAGGGCCGATACGACCAGTCAGACTTTAGTTCGCTGACGAAGCCTCTTGGATAGGAGGCGAAATGTCCGAAACCTTCACTTTTGTACAGATGACGGCTGAAGAAACCTTCTCATCGATAGCTTGGCAGAGGGCTGCAGAATTCAGACGTCGGCAGCATGTCCGACGGGTCCTGGCGCGGCTCCTGTAAAACCGGCTCTACGTGAAGGCAGAGAAGTGCGAGTTCCACCTCCGTTCTCTGTCTTTCCTAGGGTTCATAGTGGAACAGGAGCAGCTTCGGGCCAATCCCACAAAGACCAAAGCGGTGGTAGAATGGCCAACCCCCAAGACGCGCAAACAACTCCAGCGATTTTTGGGGTTTGCCAACTTCTACCGCCGCTTCATCCGCGGTTATAGTCAGAAGGCACTTCTCTTAACCAATCTCACTTCCACCAAAGTTCCATTTAGTTTGACACCCGACGCGGAGTGGGCGTTTAACCGCCTCTGACGCGCCTTCACCAACCCTCCTGTCTTACGCCACCCCGACCCGGATCACGCGTTTGCGGTAGAGGTCGACACATCGAAGTCCAGGGTTGGCGGCAGTATTATCTCAGCACTCCCCGGCCGACCAGAAGCTCCACCCATGCGCCTTCTTCTCATGCCACCTCAGCCCTGCGGAAGCCAACTATGATGTGGGGAACCAGGAACTGCTGGCGGTCATGGAGGTGTGGCTGTCCACAAGGGATCTCCGGTTGGCCGGGACATCGGCCAAACTGGGCCCACGGTTCACGGGTCCCTTCCCCACCGAGGCCGTCCTCAGCCCGGTCTCGGTGAGGCTCCGGCTGCCACCCACGATGACGATCCACCCGGTCTTCCTCGTATCCCTCCTCAAGCCGGTGGAAACCAGCCCCCTAGCTCCGGCACCCGCCCCCCAGCCCCCTCCTCGGACGGTGGACGGCGACCCAGTCTCCACGGTGCGGGAGATACTGGACTCTCGGCGCATGGGCAGGGGATTGCAATACCTGGTCGACTGGGAGGGCTACGGGCCGGAAGAACGACAGTGGGTCCAGTGCTCCTGGATCCTCGACCCATCACTCACCCGAGCGTTCCACTCGGCTCACCCCTCCAAACCGGGTGGGCCGCCAGGGGGCGTCCGTTTAGGGGGGGGCGGCAATGTAACATCCGTATTGGCGTCAGGTGCGCACCCCTCCCCTCCCTGCTCTCCGGGCTCACTCACCTGATTCCAATCCCCTTGATTGTGCCTTCTGGCTATAAAAGCCACCCGTTCCCGCTCGGTCCTCGCCGGTGTATTCTCTGTTGTTACCCTGTCTCCTAGCAGTACGCAGGTTGGTCCTGTTCGTCCATTTGGTTGTCTTACCTCCTGTTTTGCCCTGCGTGTCTCAGTAAAAATTATTGTCTCCATCATGTATTTCGGATCCAACCCCTTCCTATTTTTCTTTGTCCCTCGAGTCCTATCACCACTCCTAGAGCGGACGTGACAGGATGTATCAGTGGTGGGCCATCAGGGCCAGCAGAGTCTTCTTTGCTGGCCTAAAAATGTCTGAATCATACACTGATCTTAATTATATTTTGTTTATAAATAATTACAAATTGTCTTTCAGCTTCCTTTCATTGCTTTTCCCCTGTTCCGTTGCTTCCAGATGTGTGTTTTCATATTTAAGCATTTAACCAATCACATTTACGCCATAATTTGTTACAAGGGTCAAAAATCTACCTGGATACCTTCACAATCAGTTTTGTGGGACGTGTCACATTAAATGCGGAGTCGGTGACTCTGTTGCTTTAACTAATGTCTGTTGCTTTAATGTATCAGATTTCGAGTTGGTGACGCGCAGGGCCTGCTCGCAAGCCAGGGTAACGTCAAACGTTTTCTCAAACTGTGATTGGCTAGTCAACGGTCAATCATAGTATCACTACCCGCTAGTGACAAGAGCATACTGGCCAGAGCTAGCACACTGTATCTGTAGCGAGCTGTATAAGCAAATACATTGTTGTGTTGGTTTAATTGTGGTTTTGTCAACCCACAACCCACAAAAAATGGATTTGGTTGCAGATTTACTATTAAAGCTATTTTCAATACATCAAAAAAGACATTAAAAAGGGATATCATTAAGAGAGGTCAGAAAGCTCCAAACGTGTCAGAAAATAGCAAATAATATTGTAATTTTATGAGGTTATTATTGATGCTTTACCATCCTGTTGTTCAATCTTCGCTGTCGTGTGAAAGAACTTCTGATCCCAGATGATGAATTCAATTTACTGAAACTTATTGAAAACAATTTACTGACAGTAGAAAACTGTCAGTAGAAAATTGCTTTGATATTTTTTTTCTTTGAAGTAAATTTAGCCCACTTTTTCTAAAATAGAAAATATAGGCTACTGATCGTGCCTTGAATAATTTCTTGGTAAGATCAAAGCATTGTCATCAAATGGTGAGCATAGTTTTTGCTGTGCCGATGACCATTTTGTGTTTGGGAGCCTTTTACTGAGCGAGTTGCTTGTCCTGTAGCCACAAAGGGACATAAGTCTTCTTTTGCCAAAACAAACATGCGGATCAAACCTCTAAAGATGGAGGACATTGATTTGCTGTGGCGACCCCTTGAAGGGAAAAGCTTGCCCAAAGGAAAAGAAGAGGAGATCGTGCCTTGAATAATACCCGTGTCTTTCATGTCATCTTATGAGGATTTTTATATTAAGTTTTGTGTCTGTTGAAAATTAAAGATGACATAAGAAAACACTGCTTTATTTATCTGATCATATTGGAATATATTTGTTAGGTTTTCAGTCGGTTCACTCGACTACATACTACTACTACTACTATTACTACTGTATATGCGTCATTTAAAACATTTTCAATGAAAATTCAATCAGTCCGGCCCTCGGCATATAGCTAAATGTATTATCTGGCCCACCGTCCTTTTGACTTTGACCCTCCTGGGCTAACACATACAACATTCTGTATCAAATTCACACTAACAAATATTAAACTTTCATATCAAGGAGGGCGTCTCAAACTAGTGTCCTGTGGGCCGCAAATTTGAGACCATGCTCTATTCTACAACAAATGTATTCAGCGTTACAAGTGAAGACATTTAGAAAACAAGACTTGCCTTGTGGAAGTAAATATAGCCTTGCGTAAGTTCATCAGAGCCTTCTCCAGAGAAGATCACCACGCTATCAGTCTTCTCGCGAATGTATTTAGAGACCAAGTACATTCCTAGACGGGAGGGATGGGAAAGGGAAGAGGTTGTTTAGATAGGAATATATATATATATACAGGTAACATCCGAGTTGCGACCGGCGTGACATACGACTACCCGTACTTACGACCACGATCGCCAGACCCCTTTTATTTTTTTTTTTTAATTAATTCTACGCCAGGCACCGCAATGTCCTCGCAGCGCAATTTTGGCCAGCCAGTTTCTCACTGTTGCACAGCAATCGATGGCACCGGAGGGAGGGGGGGGGGGGGTCAAAGTGAAAATAAAACAAAAAAACAAAAGTGAAGTGGTGAGAAAATGGATAGACACCACAGTGAAATTTGGACTTGTTTCAATTTTATTGATAGCTCAAAGGGAGAGTGTAGACTGCAAGGTTATTGATGAGAAGGTTTCTTCAGCCGTCATCTGTACAAAAGTGAAGGTCCCGCGCCCCCCCCAACCTGAGAGTAGGGACCTATCATAGCTGTGTCCGGCGCCACTAGGTCTGGACATTAGGGATATATAAATGGGGCCGATACGACCAGTCAGACTTTAGTTCGCTGACGAAGTCTCTTGGATAGGAGGCGAAACGTCCGAAACGTCCGAAACCTTCACTTTTGTACAGATGACGGCTGAAGAAACCTTCTCATCGATGGACCACTCCTGTATGACTGAGAGCTTACACAGACGGACTGCAAGGTTAAAATATCCCCTTCATCAGGCTCCACAAATAACCCGCACAAGCCATCTGTACAATTTGAAGAGAACATACAAGGAAGGGAACCAGCTATTAATGATGTTTCTAGTGTGTCTGCTTGCATCTGTTGCAATATCACAACTTCTAAGTGGCTAACGTCTAAGGACTTTGGCTGCTGCCACATAACACCGTTCCTCAGATCACGATACTGGCTTATGAATGTCAAATAATAGATTTCAAAATCTTGCTTCTGCTCTATAAATCGCTAAATGGTCTTTTTTATCCAAAATATATGCAAAATGTGGTGGAAAGGGGCAGTGTCTGGAATGGCAGCATTTTCCAAATAAATTGAGCTTTGATTCATGGGTATGCACATGCATCATGATTTGTTTGCAATCATTGTTTTGGATGCGAACATACAATCAGTGTCTGGAATAACGTCTGCAACTCTTACGTTGGCCGTAAAACTTAAAAAACGTCTCCGCTCGGGTGGCCAACAACTTCTTCAAGTAAAACAAAAAAAAAACGTACGATTTTGAAATCTTCGTTCTGTTTGGAAATTTCGGAATTTCGGTTCGTTTGGCAATTAGCATACTTGTCACGGCAGCCAATCAGAAGCCTGCTTTGTGCTTCCGGACTTTGCCCGAGCGTTATCAGGTTGTGCATTTGCATATCATTTTCCAAAGTAGATGCACAGAACCTCAGCCCCAGAAGAAAGATTCAAAAGAAGCTAACAACATTTATGGCGCGACAAAACGTAAACGTACATTATCCAGTGACTGTAAAGTGTCCTTGAGAGTTTTGAAAGGCGCTTAGAAATTAATGTATCATTATCATTATTATTATTATTATTATTAAAAGCATGGTGAAAAAAGGAGGCCACGTGGCTAGTAGCAGACGAAGCAACGCAAAGATTGCATTGTGCAACATGACCAACAGTGTATGGACAAACGACAACTGGAGCAAAATCATCAGCAAGGGAGATTTTCCATCAATTAAGCAAGGGAGCATTTGTGGTAGGTACATCCTTCATAAAAAACATCCTTAATACTTTGCAACAAGTTTTTTTTTTTTTTGCGATTAGTCGTCTTATTGTGTTTCAAGTTGTGCAAAATGGGGCAGACAACTTTATGGCCGGACAGGCAACTTTTCAGAGTTGTCTGCCCTGGTGTCCGCTAACTTTTTGTCATGAGTTTCAGACTCTGACACAATGTATTTAATATTCATTGGATGTGCGTGTAATCTGCCCATGTTGTTATTTTCCCTTTATTTTTATTTCCCAATTAGCCAGACAGGACACGGCGGTGATATTCTTCCCTCCCGCTGTTAACTGTTCATGGGGTGTGCTCCTTGGAGAGATGCAATCTTCACATCAATGCAAATACGTGATTGGTTTTCAAGTGGATTCCCTTTTTCTTTTTTATCAGAATTAGAATCATGAAAAACTAAAAAAAACAATGAAGTATTGACTGGCATAAATAATGTCGGTATAAAATTAACACTTCAATTGTTTCAAAATGACTTGAGGGCTTCATAAATAGTATAAAGATAAGGTAGAAAACGGCTTGATTAAAAGGACTGTAAGATTGAAAATGATTGGGAGCGCGACAAATCAAATTACACTCGAAGGGTATTAATAAAGATGAAATTAGATGTATGCGGACATGAAATCATGAGCCAGCTGCAAGAGTGAAGGTGAACGGCAGCACGACGAATCAAATTAAGCTTGCACTGCCCCCATCAATTTGTCGAATCTTTCGAAAAAGCACGTCCAATTTAAACATGGGGCTGAACTAATACCTACAAGCGTCAAAGGTAGAGAAAAGGAGTCAAAAGGAAAGCACTCACTAACTGTCATTACCCTCAGTGGTCATTTAACAAAGGTCAAAAGAAAAGAATAGGGAATGAAACCAAAAATTCTCAAGATACTAAAAGGAGAGGAGTAGCAGTACCTTACATTGCAGGAGTTTCTGAAAAACTACAAAGAGTCCTTTGGCAACACAAAATTCCGACTTATTTCAAACCGATAAACACGTTAAGGCAAAAATGAGTGCATTGTGAGGACCGTGGGGATCAAAAGGTTCTCACGTGTTAAAAATGTCCTCACTACGTATGGGATAAAATGTTAGTGGTCCTCACAAGACTAGTCATACAAACATACACACACACATTTTTGAATGGACTGGTCAGTTTTTACTCACCAACAGAGGCACGAATGGTAGTGATGTCATACGTCTCCAGGCTTACAATGACCTCCTCGACAGCTCGAATTCCTTCTTCTGCGGTAAAGTTCACTTCATGGTGTTCACTACCAATGTAAGCTGCAACCTTTGACACACAACAAACACTTTGAACTGAAAGTTAACGTAGTCATCAATCGGTTTGAAATTAAGAAAAAGATGTGTTTTTTTTTTCCTGATAGCTGTTTACTTCGGAAATAGTCAATTGGACATTCTTACCTTACGGGCAGCTAAGATGTCCGGGCTGTCCTCTGAACCGATTGAAAATGTTTGAATAGGATATTTCAGGCCGCCTTCTTTTGCCAGTTTCACCAACGTAGCGGCAACCAAACTGGAATCCAGACCACCTGAAAAACAGTAAATCAAAAACGGTCCTCTGGTTGACTGCAAAATTATCCATCAAAAATGTCCTCACTACGTATGGTATAAAATGATAGTGGTCCTCACAAAAATAGTCATACAAACACACACTCACATACTCCGTGTAAAATTTGGTGAAAGATAACAATGACAAGTAATGGAAAAAAGTACCTGAGAGAAGACAACCAATCCTCCTCGTGGCCATGAGACGTTTCCTGACTGCATTCTCAAACAAGGTTCTGATGTTGTCCTTCACAATATCTTCATCAAAACCTTTGGTAGTTTAACAATGATCGTTTGACCTTTTTTACTCGTATGAAATGAGACAAACTCAACCACGTCGGCCAATTCATACTTGCGGGCAGTTTCCCCACGTTGTCATAGATGGCGTGAGCGGGCTCATTTGTACATTCGTGAAACTGCTCCAACTGAATGGATTTCACTTTGCCATTGGGCTTCAAATCAAAGACCTCAAAATGTCCCGGAAGAAAAGGGGTGATTTTGACAGGATTGCCCAATGCAGGGAGAACATCCACAAGACCTGGAGGACAATTCACAACTTGGCTTAGGAAAAAGGACATTATCTTCTCTCTCATCGTACAATTTGGTGTTCCCTCGATATTCTAAGATTGGACATTTCATGCATGTTAGTTTCAAAAATCATAAATTGTGTGATTTTCGTACTCGCGACTCTGTTGTGCATGTTAAACTAATGTGTGTTACAAAAGTGTAAATTAAAAGTAAATAAAACAAAAATGCTTTCATTGTTTATTTATACATTCAATTACAATAAAATGTACAGTGATACCTGGGCCTACGAACTTAATTAGTTCCCAGACAGTGTGTAAAGTGAAAAGTGTGTATCCCAAAAATTTGTTTCCCATAGAAAACCATTAAAATGAGAATAATCCGTTCCCGGGTTCCCATAAAACATAATTTTCTACGTTGTAATTTTCTAAACCTTAAAACTACACAAAAAATTGACCTTATGTTATGTATAATAAATGTGGATGGAATGATGGAATGGAGTGGTCAGTTTCATCAGCATTAAACACTTGATGAGGAACGTAGCCTTATTATTTCAATATCTTGAGGAATGATCCATTGAAGGTACTTTCTCTGCGATAATTTTACCTTGTTCCTCATCAATTGTGTTCTGTTTAGCTGGGTTGATAGCTTTTTGAATCAAGTGTACAGATGACTTGTGCGGGTTATTTGTGGAGCCTGATTGATGGGAATTTTAACCTTGCAGTCTACAATCTGCCCTTGAACTATCAAAGTGTAAACGAGTCCAAATTTCACTGTTTTCTCTCCATTTTGTCACTGTTTCTCCGTAGTGTGCCTGTCTCTTTAATGTTTAAACCACCTCCCCTCACTGCTGCGTTCCTGACCAATCACGTGGCCTGAACCGAAGACCGGGGGTTGGGAATAGAGGACAAAAACAGTGGCCACCATTTTCTTGTTAGGAGAACTGGCTTGTTCACGAACGACACATCACTCATTGTGGCCTCCGTGTGTATCCCGAAAAATAGTTCGTATGCCAAGGTAAATTTCTCATAAATTTAACGTTCGTAAACCGAAAAGTTCGTAAGCCAAGAGGTTCGTAAACCGAGGTCTCACTGTACTTTGTTTTTTACATTTTCTTTTGTTTCAGCTTACAAATGAACTGTCAGTATTGTGTCAATAGTTGCTTTACAAAGTCAGTATTGTGGTCAAAATAAGGGAGTCTCCCGACCAAATCGTGAAACTTAACATGCATGAGATTTGTAAACCTTATTCTCTCTCTCACACACACACACACACACACACACACACACACACACACACACACACACACACACACACACACACACACACGCATACGCACACACACACACACACACACACACACACACACACACACACACACACACACACACACACACACACACACACACACACACACACACACACACACACACACACACACACACGCTCTCATACACGTACAGGAAATATAAACTGCATTTCCGTTTATGTTAGCGTCTTTTTAATCATTTCAAATAATGTACGTCGTACTACAACTTTGAGACGGGAATTGTAATCATTTATAAGGGCCAAGGTTGACAGGTATGTGGTCAACTAGCAAAATAATCATTTGTGGCAGCCGTAGTACAAAGCAGGAATTGTAAATGGTGCTTTTCTGCCATCTCGTGGCAACCAAGGAACTCGATTGCATTGAGTTCAGATGTTTTGTGTACTTCTTTCTTACCTTTGGCTTCGGAACTGACTCCGAGCAATCCATTGTCAGTAAGAAGTCGAAACAAAGGACGCACACCATAAGTGTCCCTTCCCAGGCACACTTTTTCTTGAGTTGTGTCCAACAGAACAAAAGCAAAAGTGCCGTCCAGGAGAGACACCGCCTTCTGAATGCCAAAGCGATCGTACAAATGGAGCAAAACCTCACCGTCCACTTCTGTCAGGAAATCAAACTCAAATTGTTTCTTGAGCTGAAAGAACAGGTGGGAAGAAAAACAAGGGTGTCAAATGACAGAAAATTTATATCACGTTGTTACAGACCTTGAGAGTTTTGAGTCAGTGAAATATATTATTATTATTATTATTATTGTTATTATATTATTAGACAAAGCCCCGAGGATCAGAGCATTGTCATTAAATGGTGAGTATAGTTTTTGCTTTTTTTGAATGTTGCTGTGCCGTTGACCATTTTGTTTTTGGGAGCCTTTTACCGAGCGAGTTGCTTGTTCTGTAGCCACAAAGGGACTTAAGTCTTCTTGTGCCGGTCCCAAGCCCGGATAAATACAGAGGGTTGTGTCAGGAAGGGCATCCGACGTAAAAGCTTGGCCAAAACAAACATGCGAATCAAACCTCTGAAGATGGAGGACAGTGATTCGCTGTGGCGACCGTTGAGTTTCAATGGAAATGGGGAGAAACAGACAAATCACATGTCTTCGGTGGGACATTGGTAGAAAATCCCGATTTTGCGTCAAAAAAGGACTCAGTCAAGTAACTCCGGTGACTGAGTCAGAATTTGGTCACCCTCCATGTTTTCACAGAACCGGCTCGGAGAAATATCTCTCAGAGCCAAGCAGAATGTTAGTAGACAACCACGTTAGGCTTTGAGGTCTGCGACTACTTAAATCGGCATCCGCGCTCAGCGTGACCACCAAAATTTGAAAGTAAACTACGTTAACGTACAAAGAAAATCAGCAGCAGATGTTGTGGCAACATGCGGCTGTGCATGGGTTGGAGGCGTTACATAATGTACAGTGAATGTGGGGAAAACGTGGTCTTGACATATGGAGTAAATTGGATGAATCTCGGCACAAGTACCCATTATGTAACTATTTGTGTGAATACATCATATTATTTACATTTGAGTAACCATCTCCATTCTAAATACTGTATAACAACTGAAGAGGTCGAGAACAATTCAGGTTACGCCCAATCCATTAATCGGCTTATTCAACGACAATCCCTCACGATTTATATAGCTCTTTCACAACAGTTGCATCGAAGGGACAGCTATGGTACATTTAAAGGACAACCGACATCACAAGGCACAAAATGGCGCCCTCCAGTGGCCACCTCCACTTCCACAGGCTGATAAATTCCTTATATGGAGCTTGGACGCCCTCTTCTGGCGGCTTTTGGGTGCAACACGGTTCTCAGACCAAACATGTACAGCAAAATACATTGACGTGATGGAAGGACTGCTACAATGTGTCTTTTTTTCGGTCAGGGGGCGATCCTTTCGTGACGTCACGTACGGACTCGTCACCAACTCAAAAACAAGACTTCTTGAATATTTAGAGTGAGTCTTAAAACGTAAAATATCGCTATATGCGGTGGAATCTTATTAAAATACACCCAGTAGAAGTCATTTGAAGCCATTTTACAAATTATGGACAAAACTTGTCCGGAGACGTCGGTTGTCCTTTAACTGGTTTGTGTCAAAAATGAACTCACTTTCCCAACACTGCAACAACCATATGTCCCCATCACGTTCACGTTTAACATGCATGGCCACATTGTTTTTTTAATGATTGTGTGGAAAATAGTCGTGGCTCAGGCCCTCCAGTGCCAAATTCAGTTTTGATCCCTGTTCTTTTATGGGTTTTCTTTCCTGACTCCAGCTTTCCCCCGCTGGCCCCTCCACATTCCAAAAACATGTTTGGTTCGAGATGCTTTGTCTGGTTTTCATTGTTGTTTTTCAATACATTCAACGTGTTACGTTCAGTGATGAAAAAAAGAAACATCCAAAGGCTGAGAATAACGAAGTTGTCTGTCTGTCTGTCAATCAGTGGCGGGCCATGCAAGTCGCTCCTAGGCCTTCAATCGTACTACATCTGAATCAATCCACAGCTACCACTGTAAAAAGTTGTGGTGTGATTTCCTGCACGTCCTGTACTGTACTAGAGGATACAGTTAGACAGGAAATAACTTCTGAAGAAAGAAATACTATCATTAAACTGTTCATGTTTTTACCATCGTATGGATTCATTATACAGTGACACCGTGGCTTACAAACTTAATTGGTTCCCAGACAGCGTGTAAGGCAAAAAGTGTGTATCCCAAACATTAATTTCCCATAGGAAACCATTAAAATGAGAATAATCCGTTTCCAGTTCCCCATACAACATATTTTTCTACTTTCTAATTTCTACTTTCTAATTTTCTAAGCCTTAAAACTACACAAAATATACCTTATTTTATATATAATAAATGGGCTATTATATTATAATTAAAGACATAAATTATACTGTACAATAATCTGAACAATAATCGAGCTGCAATTTATATGAAACCCCAAAAAAGGCAATCGCCTTGTGTATTCTTACTGTGAGATGGTTGTAAATTTCCCCGTTGTAGCACAGCCACAAAGAAGGAAATGTCTTGACATGCAAGGGTTGCATGCCGTGCAGCTGATCCAAAATGGCCAGCCGATGGAAACCAAAGCAGCAGTTGGTGTATCCCTTGATATTTTCAAAGCGGAAGGCGTCTGGGCCTCGGTGTGCGATCTTCATGGCGTTTGTGCACTGAGCTGACAGGCACTCGTCGCTGCCAAACATCGCCCAAATACCGCACATCTTGCTTCTGTGAGAAGAAAAATAAAAACAGGGAGAAATGTTAATGGCAGACTACAAGCTATGGTGAAAAGGCCAAATTCCAGCAGGAAAATGTCAAGTAGGGGTGCCCATTTTGTTGATGGCCATCGACCAGTAGAATGCGCACTGATCCCGAGGAGAAGAGGAGAAAAAAAACTTTGTGCAGGTACAGTGAGACCTCGGTTTACGAACCCCTTGGCTTACGAACTTTTCGGTTGACGAATGTTACATTTATGACAATTTTACCTTGGCATACAAACTATTTTTCAGGATACACACGGAGCTGCCACAATGAGTGATGTGTCATTCGCGAACGAGCCCATTGTCCTAACAAGAAAATGGTGGCCGACTTGTTTTTGTCCTCTATTCCCCGCCCCCAGTCTTCGGTTAAAGCCACGTGATTGGTCAAGAACGCAGCAGTGGGGGATGGAATTACAGACAGAGAGAGAGTGAGGCCGTTCTCCCAAAACCAAAATCGCGTCTTCGGTTAAAGCCACGTGATTGCTCGAGAACGCAGCTGTGAGGGAGGGGAGGGGTTAAACATTAAAGAGACAGGCAGACGACAGAGAGAAAGTGACAAAAACACACACACACACACGAAAGGGAGACGACAGAGCTTAAAACAAAAAACGAAAGTGAAAAAAAACAAAAGTGAAATGGTGAGAAAATGGATCGAAAACAGTGACATTTTGACTCGTTTCCACTTTGATAAAGCTCAAAAGCAGAGTGTAGACTGGAAGGTTAAAAGATCCCATCAATCAGGCTCCACAAATAACCCGCACAAGCCATCTGTACACTTGATGCAAAAAGCTATCAACCCAGCTAAACAGAACACAATTGATGAGGAACTAGGTAAAATTATCGCAGAGGAAGCACCTCCAACGGATCATTCCTCAAAATGGTGAAAGAAGAAGGCTACGTTCCTCATCAAGTGTTTCATGCAGAGGAACTCCATTCCATCAAGCCATCAACGACCATCACAAAGGTAAATGAAACCACTTTATTATACAGTACAGTTTATTTCTTTATTTATAATATAATAGCCCATTTATTATATATAAAATAAGGTATATTTTGTGTAGTTTTAAAGGACAACCGACGTCTCCGGACAAGTTGTGTCCATAATATGTAAAATGGCTTGAAATGACTTCTACTGAGCATATTTCACAAAGATTCCGCCGCATAAAGCTATATTTTACGTTTTAAAACTCGCGCTGAATATTCCGGAGTCCTCACCCTACGTCACTGAAGGAACGCCCCTCACCGAGAAAGGACATACCTTGCATCACTTCAATGCATTTTGGGTACTTTGTTTGGTCTGAAAACTTTGTGTTGATCCATGTTATGGCGAAATTAGAAACACATGAATAACGCGATAGTGAATCGTTATGTGTTGCACCAAGACTACTATTTGATACAAGTTGACACAAATTTCCAGCAGACAAATCAGCCCATTTCCAACAGAGCTTTGGCGCCATCTTGTGCATTGTCTGGGACGCTACATTTCAGTCCTCATGGCTCGAATTGATCTGGAAGGACTTCTTTAATCAATGGCAAATATTCATGCTTTCCTCTTCACAACTATTTGAATCATATTCATAACTGGATGAGAAACAAGAAAGCATCTTCTCCGAAACTGAAGCCAGTTTTAATTCGAGAGCAAGGCAAGACGTCCTGGCGTGACGTCACGAACAAGGGGGCGGGACCTTCTGAAACTGGCCATTTACGGGGTCATTTTGAAGTAGTTTTGGGACACTTTAACTCATTTTGATTGGTGTTTTGCATTTAACAAAAAATGGTGTCGGCTGTCCTTTAAATGGCCATCGGGTGGAAACCTGGATCCATAATCTTCTTTTAAATCACCACATCATAATGTCAACTTTTGCCAGCACCGTCTGACAACCTGTCAATCAACTGTCGCCTCACAGGCGCGTGTAACCAAAAGTTGCAAACGTGTAACATGACCAAATAAAAGAGCGACTGACTGACACAACCACAATGCACAAATGTACGAACCCTCAAGTCACGTGTGTGACCTATACGTCCGTAAAGTACGTTGATTGGTCCATGTACGCACGTCATCAACAATTTCCAAACGCAAGTCTGGGGACCTGTCTTAATAATATGTAATTACACAGTTAAACCACAAGAGGGCGGTGTTACCACAAGTTCAAGCGAACCACTCACATTTTATTGACAGCATTATGAAATGACTGGCGAATTAAATATCATTATCCTGGATTGAGATGGTTCCTTGCAATGTGCTCAAATAAAACCAATAAGTGGAAATAATATCTATGTGTGTGTGTGTGTGTCAGTGACGTGCAGTCAGGGGAGGCAGGTGAGGCCGTGCCTCACCTGTCATCATGGAAGTATCAAATGACAAAATAAATTAAACGGTTATTTTTATTTAGGGATTTGTACTTTAACATTCTTTTTCATTTAACGTCACCATTTTTGGATTTTTTTTTCAAATACTAAGTAGAGACGAGCGGTGAGGCAGCAGCCAGCTGAGCCTCACCGTGGATTGCGCAATCACTATGCTTACTGTGCTGGCTTGCTCTGCAGTGAGACCGCATTGCTGTCCCTCTTCATATCGCTATTAAGGTGTTCAAAAGCCTTTTAGTATGTGGACTACATTTCTACACTTTAGCTGGTGTATATAATGTACAGTCATTGTACATTATAAACACTGTACTAGTGTTTATTTTATTTTATTTTGATCAAAACTGTGCATAGGTGAGGCACACAGTTCTCCTGCCTCATGACAGGGGGCGCTGGTGATTAGAGATTCTCCTCGGCTGCAGAGTAATAGAATTAGTGACAGCAAGCTACAGTAAACAGTTAGCAAGTTAAGTGCAACCATCCAGTCATTTTTTTCATGTTGCTTGGCCTTATTTTTAGAATGGAGGATTACATATCGAAATTGAAAGAATTTTCTAAACTGGACTTTCAATCGAAGCAGGAGGTAATAATTCAAGGAAGACCAACACCGGACTGTATAGCTCACAAACGGTGAGAGATGGATGTAAATCTCCTGGACAGCTTCTCAGCTTTTTGTTCAAGAAGGATCTCATTGAAACTATTCCTGAAGCGACAAAGTTGCTCCAGCTCGTGCTCACTGTTCCAGCTACTACAGCATCAGTGGAGCGCTCATTCTCAGCACAAAAGACTGAAAACGTGTATACAGTCGCAACAGGACTGATCAAGGACGACTTTCTTCACTGGCAGTTATCTCCATTCAGACAGAGAGACTTGGACTTCATTTATAAGTCAAGGTAACTTGATAATAACGTTTTTTTTAATCTTTTTTTCTATGCTACAGTTTGTATACAGTATCTAAAGCACAGGTGTCAAAGTCAAGGCCCGCGGGCCAAATCCGGCCCGCCACATCATTTATTTTCGGCCCGCGAAAGCAAATCAAACTTGTTAAATTCCATGATGATTGCTAAAATCTGAGCCAAAATGTCATATTTTTGGACGTCAACCACAATAAAAGTCATTATTCTTGACTTCAGATTTGAAAACGAGTTATTCATTAATTTGCTGTGTGCTCTATATGTAATATTTGAAGGGATTTAAACATTCTAATGGCTTCCCCAAATTCATAACGGCCCTCGAGAGGAAACCATAACTACAATGTGGCCCGCGGCAAAAAATGACTTTGACACCCCTGCTCTAAAGAATGCTGACATGACATTTTAAACAAAACACGTTAACTGTTGCCAATCAAATGGTGAATAAGCTACTCTGTGGAGTTCATGTTTGTAAATCTGACTGTGATGACATCAGAGCCTCACCAGCCATCAACCTCACCACACGTCACTGGTAGGGATGTATGCGTGCATGCATGTGTATATGTATACATATATATATATATGCATATATATATATATATATGTATATATGCATGTATATATTGTTTGGCGAAATTAAAAATGTTAATTCCTCAAAGGTATTCTTGTCAGAGTTCCTTTAAGGGGTTTAATAGCTTTTTACATTCTATGAACTAACACAACAGAACGACGGCGACCTCTGTCAAAGGTATAAATCCTAATTTGGATCAGTATTAGCAATAATTGGTATATTACTGAGGAAAAACATTTTCGAAACAGGACAGTGAAAAAAAAGGTGTTTGTCGTAATCCGGTTTCACAACTCCATGTAAAATGTGTAATTGCAGAACACAAACGACGATGCGCACAGACACAAACGTCCCGGCTGAACCGAAGCAATCAATTGCACATTCATTTCATTCAACATCATGAAAATACGCTTCGGGGTGTCTCATTTGTAACGGCTAATTTTAGATGGTTCAATAATGTGTAACAGTGTCGAAGTGAGTTTTTTTTTTCTGTTAACGCAATAAAAACAAATAACAAAGGCAAATAATAATCATCATAATAATAATGATTATTATTATTATTATTATTATTCTAAATTTCAACCAAGGTGTGTGAGCAACAAGGCTGCAGAGTCTTACCTTGTTGTTTTTGGAGTCTTCTCAAGTAGCGGAACTTGAACTTGTCTGTGCTGGGTTGACGGTGCCTCTGCAATTGGGCCAGCATTCTTTCATGCAATCGCTTCCTTCTCCAGAAACTGGGCGTTACATAATCAGCTGAGGTGTCCAATTACAAAAGAATTGGGGGGGGGCCCATCACACTGACACTCACACCTTCTCTGACTCTCCCCCCTCTCACTCTATCCCTCTACCCCACCCTGCCTCCCTGGCCCTCTCCACACACACAGTACATATTTTTACATATACACACACACATATATATATATACATACATATATGTATATACACACACACACACACACACACATACATACATATATATATATATATATATATATATATATATATATATATATATATATATATATATATATATACAGTAAAGTCTCGTTATATCGATATTCAAGGGAGTCCGAAAAAATATCGATATAACCGGGACTATCGATATATCCAACCCTGTTTGCATGTCATTTTCTCCGTGCGTGCATATAAATAGTATCGATATAACCGGGACTATCGATATATCCGATATCAATATAACCAGACTTTACTGTATATATATATAGCCATCAACGACCACCACAAAGGTCAATAAATCAACTTTATTATACAGTACAGTTTATTTCTTGAATTACAATAGCACATTTATTACACATAAAATGTATAATAAATGTGCGGAAGACATCGTGGAGCTTGTTGCTGACCATAATGAGGTCCTCAACACACAGGATTTGATTTGCTAAGTGGAATGATGCGCATGCAGGCATCACTCTATTCCGGATCAACTGGGGAGTAAAGTGAAATATAATAATCTAGCCAGCATGTGTCTCCGACATGAATTTAACGACGACACGGGTTAGCCAGTCCCATTTAAAATCACAATCGTTTAAATCCAAGTTTGGCGCTGTTGTCTTTAGATGAGCAAACAGAGGGCGAAAGTCAATGGGATGGATACACAAGGGCCACTCGGACCACAGTCAATCACAACTTAATAATAATAATTATAATAAGAGTAATAATAATACATGTCATTTGTGAGCGCCTTTCAAAACTCTCAAAGTCACTTTAAAGTCACAGGAGAAGTTTTTTTCTGTGGGTGAGCAACGGCAGCCACATGCGCCAGCGTTCACTCAACCCGGAAGCTCGCTAGCTAGTTAAAAGCTCGCTGCCAAGATAGCTAGCTCGATAAGCAACTAATTAGCTAATAGAAAGCAAATAGATACTCGCCAGCTAGTTAGTTAGATAGCTAATAGACAGCAAATATTAATAATACTATTATAATATTCAGCGCTGAATATTCACGGAGTCTTGTTTTCGAGTTGATGACGAAGCCCAAAGTGAGGTCACGGAGGGAACGCCCCTGACCGAGAAAGCGACACACAATGCATTTTGGGTACTTTGTTTGGTCTGAAAACTTTGTGTTGACTTTCTGATCTTTTATTGAAATTCAAGAAAATTATGTCATCCAAGATTATATTTCCTCCAGAATCAGTGAAAAAAAAACATGTTTTAATCACTTAAATCACTTTTAATCACTTAAACAATACAGTGATTAAAACATGTTTTAATCACTGTATTCAAACACACAAGACATGATTTGAAATTGAACAAATGAATCAAGCTTCAGTAACTGCTAAACTGCAACAATAATACAATATAGCTGTGTGCTTTCAGGGAAGAGACCAAAAATGATGTGTATTATATTATTATAAAATATGTGACTATTGGTGGTAAGATGAAATTCACGGAATGTGGTCAATTTCCAAGGAAGAAAAGTATCCAAACGATTAATCAGGTATCAAAACTAATAAAAAAAAAAATGTTTTCTATTGATTGCTGTATACGAAGTACACTGGTGAATTTATTTCATTTTTTTTTTTAAATCCTCTATTATTGTTTTTCTAACGGTCTGCCAATTTTTGCCCCGGACTGTGTATGTGTTGCATTTTAAAGTATATGTAAAACATTTAAAAAAGTACAAAGTGGCATCAATGCAGTCAAGCATGCATTGATGTATTTTATCCCCCCACGCAGGTGGTGCATGGTTACTGTAATTCGAACCGGAAATTTAGTTTTAGAAATAATAAAAGTTGCTGCATTAATCTAAAAAAACATTGTTGCAATAGAAAATTCGAATAGAATAAAGAAGCAAATTTTAATTGTTTCTTACTATAAACTCTTGCAAGGACGGACGGCCTTGTATTCTTTTCAAACCTGCTAAAAATCCATATCTGCTGTACAATATTAATATTTAACATAAAAAAAATAGCTTTTTTCAGGAATCAAATTTTCTCAAATCGTAACAACGGCCACTTTATAACCTGATGAAACAAAGGCTCGTCTGATTTGATGCCAAAACCGGTCGGTCGGTCGCGTGTAGCAGAACCCCCAAACAGCGCAAACAAGAACATGTTTGAAATCCGTGCATAGAACTGAAGTACACATCAAAAACATGCAGGAAGAATTTAAATCTGTTAATGTAAAACTTGACAAAATGGATGCAATGGACAAGAGCTGTCAAACTACAGAAATTCCCACAATTTTTCGGAATTTCTATTTTTGCGTAGGACATTTTGTCAAGAACATTACAGCGAGACTATTATTGCATATAATATAATATAATATAATATGATGTAATAAGATAAAACATGTTTAACATGATGTTTTTCTTTACAGAGGTTTGGAACAGGCTCCTGGTTGCCACATGCGCAAATCCACCAAAATCTGGTTAAGCTTCGACAGCCACAAATTGCGTTCGTCCTTTGTGTCTGCGCTCAGCCAATTTCTGCAAACAACAAAAAACAAAAGTGTCTGTCAGTTTGTGAAAGGAAACATTTTTGGGTAAAATCATATTAAGCTCATGTCACATGCGAATGAAAAAAACTGAAATCTTGTACTGTAAATAGCACAGCCACCTTATGTTGATGCAGTACAGCTACATATGTCAACAATATATCTTAGCGAAAGAAAATAGATGGCTTGAAAGGGGAGTAAAAGAAGCTATATTCATAACACAGCAAAACCCTTCACTAAATCGCCATGGTGGTGGGGTTTGGATCGTTCTTACAACAGGCTTCTTAGCCTGATGAGGTGATACCAGAGCAAATGGGGGCAATCAGGTCAGTCGTAGACCCCATAATCAGGCAGGACAATAGAAGTAATCAGTGTAGTCCCAGGGTATAGTCCTCTGCTCCCCCCAACCTGAGAGCAGGGACCTATCATAGCAGAGTCCGGCACCGCCATATCTGGACAGTAGGGATATATATATATATAGGGCCTAAACTACCAGTAAGACTTTAGTTTTCTGAGCGAAACGTCCGCTTCAAAGAAGCACAGATGACGGCTGAAGAAACCTTTTCATCAATCCTAAACAATGTAACTTAATAGCTATTCATGATTGAGAAACAGTACTTACTTTGTAACACACATGGAATTTTGGCATTGACTGACAAGCGTCTCTTTGTCATCTTGTTTCTGTGGTCTGACTGTGACAAGTTCAAATGTGTTTGGTCTGGCACAAAACTCTCGTTTGACTGGGTCCACCCTCTTACTGATGCAGTTGGCAAGATTGATACGGCCGATGGGATTCTGTGAACAAGCACGAGTAAAGACAAACAAAGACAGTAATTCAGATCAACTGATTTTGGTGTATTGCACTTTTCTCAAAGTGTGACCGCCTCAGGCAGAACTTTGAGGATGTAGTTTGCTTTTTGTATTTGGGAAATATCTGATCAATAAGTCTTCCTGCTTTGACAAGATTTTGAAAGTGTTGTAAAACTTGCACTTGAGAAAATCAAAGGTACAGAGTTTTAAAGGACAACCGACGTCACTTTTTTGTTTCCTAACTGACATCAGAAAAACGTTTCATAGCATCTAAAATACCCAAAACACGCAGTCTGATATTTTTATTCAAATGCAAAACACCAATCAAAATGATTTCAAGTGTCCAAAATCTGCAAAAAAATTGAGCTGCGAATTGGGCATTTTCAGAAAGTCCCGCCCCCAATTCGTGACGTCACGCCAAGACGTCTTGCATTGCTGGAGAATCAAAACAATGGCTTCAGATTTGGAGAATATGCTTTCTTGTTACACATCCAGTTATGAATATGATTCAAATAGTTCTGAAGAGGAAAGCATACATGTTTGCAATTGATTGATTGATTGATCTGTGTCTTTGTTTTGTCATATTGTCTCTATGCTGTCATATTATTTGGTATTTAGTTTTTTTTTGTTCTTTTGACTTCAAGACGGCACCGCGAGAGTGGCTGCCTTTCCAGCAGCTCATGTATTTCGTTTTTCTACTTTCATTCCTTTCATCACTTTGCTGCTGTGAAATGTAAATTTCTCCACTGTGAGACTAATAAAGGCATATCCAATCCAATTAAAGAAGTCCTTCCGTGTCATTTTGAGACGTCTGGACTGCAATGTAGCGTCCCAGAAAAGAGGCAGAAAATGGTGACCAAGCTCCCTGTAAGGAATTAATCAGCCCGTTTCCACAGGCAGACAAATTCCTATGGAGCTTGGCCGCCCTCTTCTGGCTCTTTTTGGTCCAACATGATGTTTTCAGACCAAACAAGCACAGAAAAATGCATTGACGTAATGGAAGCACTGCTTGATGTGTCCTTTTTTCGGTCAGGGGCGTTCCTTCTGTGACATCACGTACGGACTCGTCACCAACTCAAAAACAAGACTTCTGGAGACCTTGGCTTACGAACTTAATTGGTTCCCAGACAGAGTGTGTAAGGCGAAAAGCGTGTATCCCCAAAAAGTTTCCCGTAGGAAACCATTAAAATGAGAATAATCCGTTCCCAGGTCTCCATAAAATATAATTTTCAACTAAATTAGCCTTAAAACTACACAACATACCTTATTCTATGTATAATAAATGTGCTATTGTATTGCAATGAAGGATAATACACTGCACTCTATAATAGAGTCACTTTATTTACATTTGTGATGGTCGTTGATGGCTTTTAATTGACACCTGTTGCTTTCTGACTTGTAAGATCTTACGAAACTGTGGAATCACATTATCATTCATTATGTTGATGATTCTCATAGCCTTTTCTGGATGGAACTGTTTAATAAAACCCTGCACATCATTCCACTTAGCAAATCAAATCCTGTGTGTTGAGGACCTCATTATGGTCAGCAACAAGCTCCTCAAAGTCATCTGCATCCACTTCGCGTCCCATGTTCTGGAAACAATGGAAACAATGTCGTCCAAAACAACAGAGTCATGACGATCAAATCCTTCAAAGTCCCTCTCAAGGATGCATGCGGGCCACATGCTGCTTTCAAGCCTCGAAAGCAAACATCATGCCAAGCCTTTTCTATCAGCTGGACACAATGATACACATTGAAATGGACTTGGCATATCCATGAAGCGGCTAAATCAGACAAACGCACACCTCGTTCGTGTTTCTCAATGATCTTCTCCTCGACTGTAATTTTCTTTTGTGTCTTCTTAGGCTGAACACGAGCCTGTGGTGTCTTTCTTTCTCAAAAAAGCAAAAGTATCTGTAAAAAAAAAAACTCCTTGGAGGCGATCGACGTCTCTCTCTCTCTCTCTCTCTCTCTCTCTCTCTCTCTCTCTCTCTCTCTCTCTCTCTCTCTCTCTCTCTCTCTCTCTCTCTCTCTCTCT
Organism: Hippocampus bargibanti; assembly: GCF_051943395.1. Classification (NCBI taxonomy): domain Eukaryota; kingdom Metazoa; phylum Chordata; class Actinopteri; order Syngnathiformes; family Syngnathidae; genus Hippocampus; species Hippocampus bargibanti. Next base: position 1,144,199 of record NC_142753.1, on the reverse strand, counting down.
CTCTCTCTCTCTCTCTCTCTCTCTCTCTCTCTCTCTCTCTCTCTCTCTCTCTCTCTCTCTCTCTCTCTCTCTCTCTCTCTCTCTCTCTCTCTCTCTCTCTCTGGATCGACGTGTGCATTCAGAGAAAGGGGGTGTGGAAAGGCAGGCCGGCAGGGGCGCTTTTCGCTCTGTGCTTTGGTGTTCTTCGGCGGAAGATTACTCCACCAGCCAAGGTGGGGATTGTGTATCGCAAAAAGTAGTGCGTAATCCAAAGATTAATTTTCAGAAATTTAACGTTCGGAAACCGAAAAGTTCGTAAGGCAAGGCGTTCGTAAACCGAGGCCCCACTGCATTCAGCGCAAATTTTAAAACGTAAAATATAGCTAGCTATATGCGGTGGAATCTTTTTAAAAAAGTCATTTGAAGCCATTTTACAAATTATGGACACAACTTGTCCGGCGATGTCGGTTGTCCTTTGGATTGGATTTGCCTTTATTAGTCTCGCAGTGGAATAATTTACATTTCACAGCAGTGTCAACTCATTTTTTTGCCTTGGGCCACATTGTAGTCATGGTTTCCTCTTGGGGACATTAGGAATTTCGGGAAGCCATTGGAATGTTTAATCCCCTCCAGATATTACATATAGAGCGTCCATCCAAGTGATAAATAACTAGTTTCACATTTTGAAGTAAAAAAATAATGACTTATTGTGGTTTACATGGGACAAGACACAATATATGTGTGTGAATGAGAGGGATCCAAGTGCAAGAGTGATGCTACAGGGAGAAGAGATAAAGAAGGTGGAGGATTTTAAGTACTTGGGGTCAACTGTCCAGAGCAATGGAGAGTATGGAAAAGAGGTGAAGAGAAGTGTCCAGGCAGGTTGGAATGGCTGGAGAAAAATGTCAGGTGCAATAGTGATAGAAGGGTTTCAGCGAGGATGAAAAGAAAGGTGTATAAGACAGTGGTGAGACCAGACATGGTGTTTGGACTGGAGACAGTGCCACTGAAGAAAAGACAGGAAGCAGTGCTGGAGGTAGCAGAGCTGAAGATGTTGAGGTTTTCTTTGGGAGTGACCAGGTTGGATAGGATCAGGAATGAGTACATTAGAGGGACAACTCATATTAGAGGCTTTGGAGAGAAAGTCAGACTGAGATGGTTTGGACATGTCCAGAGGAGAGAGAGTGACTACATCGGGAGAAGGATGCTGAGCCTTGAACTGCCAGGTAGGAGACCGAGTGGAAGACCACAGAGGAGGTTTATGGAAGTTGTCAGAGGACATGAAGGGAAAAGCCGAAAGGAAGCGGTAGGCGTCTGCGCTCGGGATCACCGCAACAAAAACGCCGTGTCGGGTCACGCCACGGCCGGCGCCACAGCCTCCTTGAGATAGTTCGTTCTGCTTCGGGGTGAGGTGGCGGGTTGAGTGCATCGGCGCCACAGACGGCCGTGGGGTCGGGCCGCGCATCGGTGCGGAGAGCGAGGGTAAGGACGGGGAGAGGGCAACCAGTAGAACACCGGCGATCCAGTCCCCCGCCTGACTCCGTGGCATCCGAATCAGATCGTTTGCAAGTCATTTAGCACCGAGTCTCTGTTCAACATTTTGAATGTATTTCGACTTACGACCATTTTGACTTACAACGGTTTGGTCGGAACGGAACTTGGTCATAGGTCGTAGGTCGGATGTATATAAAATGAAATGAAAAAAATCTATATATTAAAAATATAATAGTGACCTTGAAGCGGTTGCTGCTTGGGCCCTAAGAGTGACTAAAAATCTGCAGAGAAGGCGTATGCTTTTTGGTGAATGGAGCTTTACCTTTCTCTTTTCATCATCTGGGTAAGTCCAGTAGGCAATACAATATCCCGATAAGACACACCATCTTCGGTGCCAGGCTCCAAAGCCACTAACGTCTTCAAACATGGTCTAGAGGAAGAAGTCACAGTAATATAATTTGCCAAAGATATATGAGCTACATTTCTTGATACACCATAGCGAGTAAACTGGACTATCCCATACAATTCTGGTACATCACAGGGCGATTTGACTTACCAGAAAACCTCGCTCTTCCACCTGCGAACCAACTTGGCACTGCATCCTGAGGTAGATGTGACCTTCCAGAGCAGACATGAACGGGACCTTTTGCCCAAAAGCAAACGAACAGGGTGAAAAATGATGAAAAGTGTAGCAATATACTCACTTAAAAACTGAACCAAGCGGTTCCAAAAAGCATTAAAACCTCCTAACCACAAACTAAAGAATGCCTACACCATGGACAATTTGTCATCCTGATTTGGATAACGTTAAGTGAAATACAGTGATCAACCAACTTATGGCGGTTAAGTGAAAAACTGAGAAGGAGGGGTTGCCACATGCATGGTAGGCTGATACAACACTCCAAATTGTCCCTAGGTGAGTGTGAAAGTGATTGGTTGTTTGTTTCTGTGTGCCCTGCGATTGGCTGGCAACCAATTCAGGGTATCACCCACCTAGTGCCCGAAGACAGCTGGGATAGGCTCCAGCACCCACCGCGACCCCAATGAGGAATAAGAGGTACAGAAAATGGGTGGATGGATGTTTCTTTTGTATGAAGAGTTTTCAAACCTACTAGTTGTATTGGGGTTTAACATTTGTGACTGCTGAAGAGTTCAGGACTTTCCATTTGGAGGGGGGGAGGGAGAATGTAGAATTAAACTTCCCTAACTAATAATAATTGCAAGTAGCAAACATAGTTAATTAAAATCAAGAAAAAAAGCACATCTGAATTATAAATAGATGTTCGGTAAAACATTTTACCTTCTCCAAAGGAAACTTGTTCTCCCCAATCGAAGAAAGAGTCAGATTGTGGTATCCAACCAGGACAAAATTACTGGTACGAACAGCATGTGGGCCGCCTGGACTTGCAAGAACTTTGAAGAAAGATGTACAATTTTAATCACAATGCACTTTATTCTAGGAGCAAGTACAACAATCATTAAAATAACAGAAGTAAAGTATTTAGACATTTGTTAAAAATCCGAATCACTTCATATTGATTCAAAGTACGGCATTTTTCATAATATAGGGGGCACCTAAAAAATGCGATGTCCTGAAAAGCCAACAGTGGTCCTTATAGACTCGACACAAATTGTTCACGTTTGTCAAGTTCGCTCTCAAAATGGCAGGGAAATAATGCACAGCAAAACAAAAATATGAAGGCGAACACAGGATGTTTTTAACAGAGTGGTAGAGTTCTATTTTTTTTTACATAGCGTAAAGGCAAGCCATTCTGCCTTATATGCCAGTCGTCATTGGTGCATTTCAAAGCGTCAAATCTTCAGCTCACTCCACGCAAACATGGACCAAGAATTCCCCAAAGGGACTGAACTTCGCAAGCACAAGTTGGTCCCTTTGAAAACTCAGACAGAAAAGCTTTTTTTCCGAAAATTTACAAAGCATCCAGAGACCATAACGCTTGCATCATATCAACTGGCTTGGAACATTGCACAGGCTAAAAAGCCATACAATGAAGGGGAGTTTATTAAGAAATGCCTCAGTGACGCTGTTGAAATCTTGTCTCCTGAAAACGACAAACTAAAACAAATGGTAGCAGATGTCTAACTGTCCCGCCACGCTGTTGAACGCAGAATATCAGACATGAGCACCGCTATTGAATCACAGCTGCACTCTGACCTTCAAGCATGTGACTATTTTAGTGTCGCATTGGATGAAAGTTGTGACATACAAGACAAGCCTCGGTTGGCAATATTTGCACGGTCTGTGACAAAAGATTGTGTGCTCAAAGAAGAACTCCTTGATATTGTGCCATTAAAAGACAGAACCCGTGGCATAGATGGGAAAGAAACAATGGTGGCTGCATTTGCGAAAGCAAATCTGCCCATACCGAAACTGACTGCAATAGCCACGGATGGAGCACCTGCCACGATCGGATCTGTGAACGGGCTTGTGGGGCTGTGCAAACATTTCCTGAGTTTTGCAATTTCCACTCCATCATCCACAGGGAGCGACTCGTGTCTTAATCATTGAATTTAGAGAAGGTCATGAAGCCTGTGACGGAAATCGTCAACTACATCCGCACTCATGCACTTCACCGCAGACAATTCAAGAATCTCATCGCTGAGCTGGACCAAGAGCTTCCAGGTGACCTGCCGCTGCGCTGCACTGTGAGGTGGCTGTCAAAAGGCAAAGTACTCTCTTGCTTTTTTTGAGCTGTAGGATGCCATGATGGATGCCGTTCATGGAAGAGAAAGAAAAGTACTATCCCATACTCTCGGACCACGAGTGGATTATGGATCTGGATATTTTGGTCGACATGCTGTGTCACTTGGACAAACTGACCCTGACCCGGAAGGGTAAGTCAAAAATTCTGCCTGACTTGGTGAATTGTGTTTGCATTTGTCAACAAACTGAAGCTATTCAGGGCGCATATTCAAAAGGAAGATTTAACACATTTTTACACTCTGCTAAAAGCCAGCGGGCAAGTCACCAGCACCGCCTTGAATAAGAAAAGAGCCAGATATGCAACACTGGTTGAAAACCTGTACGAACACGTTGTGACCCTATTCCGTGATCTACAACTGAAAAGGCCACAGATTACGTTCCTTATCGACCCGTTTAATGCGGGGATGGACTGTTTGAAAGCCCCGCTAGTCGCAGATGAAGCTGCGGCTGAGTTCGAGATGATCGATCTTTTGGAGGAAGAACAATTGAAACCTGCTTTAAGGAAAGGGACCGTTGACTTCTGGAAACGTGGGCCAATTGAAAAATGCCCCAATGTCAAATCAGCTGCGCTTAAAATACTGTCAATGTTTGGGTGAACATATGTCTGCGAGTCTGTGTTTTCTACCCTGAAACATGTGAAATCAAAGCATCGATCAGTTATGACTGACACTCATGTCAAAGAATTGCTTTGAGTGGCAACAACAGAATGCAAGCCAGATTTAATGAGGATTGTTCAAGACAAGGAATGCCGGAAATCCCATTTAGCAACATGCACGCTATTGTATTAAGGGTATTATAGTTTTGTGTGTGAACTTTGTTGAACTGAGTTTGTGTGTGTGTAAAGACAGTGTTCTTTGTTGCCTGTAGTTTTAGTACTCTAGGAGTCAATTTCCGATATATTTGTTGATTTTTTATTTAAAATGTGATATTTATCATAAATCCGGCTGAGCAGAGGTCTGTGTGTCTGAGGGACGGGATGTTTATGTGTGCCCATGTTTATGATGTGGCACTTTGCAGTAACATAGTAAAAAATGTGGCTCTTAGTCTGACTGGTTGGTTAGAGCCACCCCTGCTCTATATCAATAAAGCAGTATTGTTTTGTATCCCCTTCAGTGTAGCTCTGTCTAGTGGATGCATAATGCAACTGCAACCATTATTGTCACTTCTATTCTAAGTACCTGAAAATCCGATGTGCCCTATATATGAAAACTGTTTTCAAATGGTCCATTCAATCGAAGGTGTGCCTTTTAATCCAAAGTGCCTTATTGTGCGGAAAGTATGAGACTGATGTCATGTCACTACTTAAAAAACTACATTATCAGATTAACAACTGTCATCACATTTTAACCACTAGTGTTATTTGTATTTTTATGAGAATAAATGTGTCCATACCTGGCGTCTGACCACTTTTCTGAAAAACAAAGACATGCATGCGTTGGTTGATGAAAATAGAAAATGTGCATGCACAAGTTAAGGACAAAGATAATTACCACCCCACAAATAATACATAAAAAAACAGGTTTGTGTGTGTTTGTTCTGCAGTTAGTCATGTGGCCCTGAGCAAAGCATGGAAAACAAATCACCCCAAAACATTATTATAAAATAATAATAATAATAATAATAATAATACCTTCACACAAAAAAAAATAAAAAAATACACAAGTACAGACAATTTTCGACTTTCCCAAAGTCACGTCATGCATCGTGAGTAAATGTTCTTTTTTTCAATACTCCATTTAATACTGCATCTGAACACGATTGTGTGATGTCACAAACAATTAAACATGTTACTATTACAGTAAAGTCTCGTTATATCGATATTCAAGGGAGTCCGAAAAATATCGATATAACCGGGACTATTGATATATCCGACCCTGTTTGCATGTAATTTTCTCCGTGCGTGCATAGAAATAGTATCGATATAACCGGGACTATCGATATATCCGATATCGATATAACGAGACTTTACTGTATTTATGTTGCCATCCAAGAAGGTTAACATAGACCAAAGTCTGGCTCAGGCGCCAAATGTGGCCCGTGGTGAATTTTCATCCGGCCCGCAAACTCCGTCATAACAAAAATCAATCAGGTCTGGCCCGTATGTAGAATGGATACATTGGGCTGTAGAGCTGTTACTTGCTTGTGCTAAGAGGCAACATTTTTTTTCCTTATATAAAGAAGAAAAAGAAGACTTTCAAAAAGCTTACCGTGATAGCCAGAAATCTCTTTGGGGTGATGGCCTGAAAATGAAGGCAGATACTAGAAATCCAACTTGACCAAAAAATTCCAAAGGGACAAGGCGAAGCCATTTGTGAAAAATAACCCAAACAAAAACAACAGATGCTTTTCTGCTAGGTCAGTGTAATCACACACCAAAAACTGTACGGGTTAATATATAAGTGATTCATAATGACATCCGCAATTAAGAATTATGTCAATTCTGATGAGCTGGTCTCCCCTCTTCAAAAAATAACGTACCTTTGACTTGCTGGTTTTCTTCTTCTTGTCACCACTAATTTCACGTTTTTGAACCTAAGGATGTAAAACAAAAGTGTCAAACATTTTGCTTTTCCTATATCAAGGGCGTCAACTCATTTTTTTGCAGAGGGCCAAATTGTAGTTACGGTTTCCTCTCGGTTATGAATTTGGGGAAGCCATTAGAACAGGGGTGGCCAACCCGAGGCTTGTGAGCCACGTGTGGCTCTTTGGCTGCTTCAATGCGGCTCCCGGGCTTTCACACGACAACCAAAACGCCTTGCCGATGGCGCTTTCATTCAAACATTTCTGAATACGCAGAACAAACCGCATCATCCTATCATCAATCCCGCTACTTGATTGACATAAAGGGCAGCCAATCAGATGACTGGATCACCACTCATGCGCAGAAATCGGCGCTAAGTGGTAAATGCTAAGTTGATCGCAATCGACCAAGAGCCAGCCGATTGGTCCCAAGTGGACTGCGAACGGTGGGAGGAGGAAATTGGGGGGGAAAAGGATTTGTGTGTTTGTGTTTTTTTAGGTTTCATTCGGGACGAATAAAGGTTTTCTGATTCTGATTCATGTGAGCAGTTCTCACTGTTACAGTGGTTGTGAACGACAAATATAAAGCTGTATTGGAGAAAGTTTATGACAGAGTGCCCAGAGAAGAGCTGTGGTATTGCACGAGGAAGTAGACTCTACACAGCGAATCGTAAGCGAGCTAGCGTCAATGGGGAAGAGGGATTTCCTCCCCGCCCACATATTCTATGCAACCAATCGTAAGCGAGCTTGGCGGATGGGGGCATGAACGAGGAAATGAATCAGGAAAAAGGCGCAAAATACAAAATCTAACTTACAGCGTTTCTGCCCTAACATTTTTCGACATACCCGCAAAAATGTAATTTGAATGTTCTAAATCGGGAAGCGTCTGTATTATATATTATAGTTGGAAAACTTTTTTCATTCATTGAACGTGTGCCTTATAGTCCAGTGCGCCTTAAATATGGTATAAATACGGTAAAATACGGTAAACCGAATCGCTTTTTAGTGCAGAAAATACGATTATTTAGAACGTTTTATGAAATAGAAGGTTCTGAATGGCTGGATAAATTAGACAGAAAGGCTATGATGTTTAGGCCAGTGCGCAAAAAAATAATAATAAAGGAAGAAAAAAAAGATTAAATAAATAGAGAAAAGAAAAACATAATTACATTTTAAATTTCACGGTATAGCTTAGCTTACGATTACTTTTTTTTCCAATAAAATGGGACATTCTGCTTCAAAGAATGATATTTTTCTCTCAACTTTTTCCCCAAATACTCACAAGACAATATACTTCAATGTCAATCGCAAACTCACTGGAGACATCAGATCTGAAAGGACAGAGAAAGAGGGACAATCAGCCCCCTGCTTGTCGCATTTTCCAACGCAACCATTCAATTTAGTTTGTGAAAATAAATAGCGAATTAAAAACAAATAACTAAATACATGAATGAATGAATAAATAAATAAATAAATAAGCGAACAAATAATTGAACAAACAAACAAAAGAAGCTAGTGGATGAACAAAAACACACGAACAAACGAACAAACAAATGAGCAAACACACACAAACACTCAAAGAATCAAACAGGCACGCACAGGTTCAAAAGTCACATGTTCACATTTAGAGTAGAGAGTTTGTGCGTCTTACAGGGTGAACTTTGTCGGGAAGGTTAGCGTATCCCCACTGAGCCCACAGTGTGTGCTTGAGAGGGGCGTGGCCACTATGTTTTCAGCTCCAGTCCGAATCATTATGAAGAAGGAATGTTTCATTGATTCTGAGATATAATTGGTATGATGTCAACAAACCGTCTGTTAAACAACCAAATAAAATACAGATCATTTGTTTATCCACTTCAAGTCTACCTGGCTTGTTGGCAGTAGCGCAGACAAAGTCCGCCTTAAGAGGCAATCGTATCTCCTGAAGACAGATGGAGCCCCTGGAAGCTGCGATACCGGTGGCCTTTGAAACCAACGGGGCTTTTTTTGGGCCTGCTGGGCCCTGACCCTTCAGACGCTGTAGCTCGGTATTGAGGGCCTCCCTCTTTTCAGCTAGGGTGGTGAAACAAATACATAAATATGAGTCAAATGCTCTTATATTTCTGAGGAGGTAAAATCGAGACTCAGCGCTGTATCAATGACTGAGGCTGGCATCAAATGCATTTACTGTGGCGGCGCAAACCCGACAGTGGGAAGACTCAATCAGCAAAGAGTGCTTGTGACATTTAAAAAGCACTTTTGTTAACGTTGTGCAAAGCATGAGTGGTCAGGAAATAGTGAAGAGTCGCAAAGGATGGAGACAAAGTTAAAAAAATACGGCGTTTGGAGCAAGTCAAAAGCCGAAGCGGGTCGGCACGACGAGAACGCCGCGTGGGGCCCACGCCGCCGCCTCTTTGAGACTTTTTTCCTACGCCGTCCGCCTAAGTCCGAGTGGATGTGTTGGGTGACCTCTTTGATTTTTCAACAGCACGCATGCGTGGGAAGCCGTGCGCATTTGGGTCAGCAGAACGACACAGTAATAAAAACCGCTAATACAAAATATAAAATGATAAAGATGACACTAAAAGTTATAAGATTTATAATTGAACTGTAAGCAGTTTGGTTTATAATAGTATTCAATAGAAAACGTTCTTTAAAAACAACAGATTGACATCGTATACTATCCTGTCGCATCGCTACCTCGCGCCGGCCATTATGAATGCATTTTGACTTAGGGCTGTTTTGCCGGAACGGAACTCAATCGTAAGTCGGATGTTACCTGTATCTGAATCTGTTGTGTGTGTGTGTGTATATATATATATATATATATATATATATATATATATATATATATATATATATATATATATATATATATATATATATATATATATATATATATATATATACAGTAAAGTCTCGTTATATCGATATTCAAGGGAGTCCGAAAAAATATCGATATAACCGGGACTATCGATATATCCGACCCTGTTTGCATGTAATTTTCTACGTACGTGCATAGAAATAGTATCGATATAACCGGGACTATCGATATATCCGATATCGATATAACGAGACTTTACTGTGTGTGTGTGTGTATATATATATATATATATATATATATATATATATATATATATATATATATATATATATATATATATATATATATATATTAGTGTTTGTGTGCATGTAATTCATAGGTTAGTCGGCACAAATCAGCCAAATTTAAAAAGCAAGTCAGTATTACGCTATAGCTTTGATTGTAATTATCAATATCAATCAGTTTTACCCACCTGCCTAAAGTTTGCAGACGACGTTATGAATTTGGAGAGCCATTGGAATGTATAATCCCCTCCACGTATTAATCAAGCAACAAATAATGAATTTTCAAATTTGAGGTAAAAAAATAATGACTGTTATTCTGGTTTACATGGCACAATTTCAAATGTTGGTTCCGACTTTAGCAAGCATCATGGCACATTTGACATGCTTGATTTGCTTTTGGGGGCAAAATAAAATGATTTGGCTGCCGGGCTTAACTTAGACGACTGTGTTGTACACATGGAAAAAGATGTGTTTGCATTCATCAGACATAAATGACAGTCCAATTCAGGATGACGTAAAGTGCTTTCATGAAAATGAAACAATTGACTCACTCGCTACCAGCAAGAGTCTCTCTGCCTCAGCCTCCACCTGGGAACCTTTCCCATGTTCTTCATCTGTGCAACAGTTAAGAGCCTGGCTGGCCTGGTGGATGACCGTTTGCTGTAGGTTTATTTCATTTGTGAGAATCTACAGACACAAACCAAGGGTGAGATGAAATCGGGGCAAAGCAATTTCCACCAAGTATTTGGAGGCAATTCAACATTTTATTTCAAACCTTCAACTTTTCTTTGACGCTAAGCAAACTGGAGCCTTTGCGTTCCTCTGCTCTGTCAGAAATGTCATTTTTCAGTACCACGTCCTGAGCACTGGATTTCTCCTGGTCCTTAAATCGAGTAGACCTATAGGCGTCAACACTAAAACAGACGTGTACACATTAAACGGTTAAAAAGAATAAGGGTTGAGTTAATATCAAAGCTGTTTTTAGTTGAAGTTGTTGACTTGGGAAAAATATGTGGTAAAAAAAAAAAAAAGTATCATCTTTAATTGCTCAGATAACTGGATGTGATGATGTTGCAAAGTATCGTATTGGCTCGATTATAAGATGGTGTTTTTTTGCAATGATGTAAGCAGACTGAAACTCCTGACAAAAAGTCATACACTGTTCGTTATGTTTCACAATGCAAACTTTGCGTCGCGTCGTCTGCTACAAGCCACGTGAACTCCTCTTTCCACAAAGCTTTTAATAATAATAATGATACATAAATTTGTAAGCGCCTTTCAAAGCTCTCAGGAACACTTTACAGTCAGGAGATAATGTACGTTTACGTTTTGTAGCGTCGTAAATTTTGTTCGCTTCTTTCTTCTGGGGCTGAGGTTACTTTGGAAAATGATATGCAAATGCACGACCTTATAACGCTCGGGAAGATCCGGAAGCGCGAAGCAGGCTTCTGATTGGCTGCCGTGCCGAGTATGCAAATTGCCAAACGAACCGAAATCCCAAAATTTCCAAACCCAACGAAGATTTCAAAATCGGAATCATTTATTCTGATTTCTAAATTTTCATTCAAATGTTTGCTTTATTGAATAAAGCAAACGTTGAAGGCAGGCTGATTGGACACGCCAAATAGTCCTTATGTGCAAGTGGATGTTTGTTTGTCCGTGTGCCCTGCGATTGGCTGGCTACCCATTCAGGATGTCCCCCGCCTAGTGCCCGAGGACGGCTGGGATAGGCTCTAGCACCCCCCCGCGACCCTATTGACTGAGGATAAAGCAGTCTGGAAAATGGATGGACGGATATTAGAAGAGATAACAGAAAATTGAGAAACGTAGCAACAATCTGGAGGGAAGATTGGCCTGGTTAACTGGCAGCTGATGAAAAGTTATGGTGTAAACTTCAAGATGGTAGTGATAATGGTGGCAGAGTCCTCAAACATTTGCAAAACAGCTGTGAAATATGGCGTCACCGTGTGTAATGTATGGAAATAGAGAGGTCAAAAAGATCATCTAAAAAATGCTCAGATCGGTGTCATGTCAGGTCATCACCTAATGCAACCTGAACGTACCTATAAGGCAACTTCAGATTCTCATCAATAACATCAGATGCGGCACTCCTTTTGCTGGGTCTCTGGAAGGAAGAGGGTCGGCAAACTTCGTCTGGCGTGTCATTCTTCACAATGAATGAACTAGCTGGAGTTGATGTCTGCAGTAATAGAAGAGAAGATGGTTTTCAGACAATAGAGAGGGTCAGAATGCTACATGTACGTATAAAGTTAAGACTGCTAAATTACAGTACGAGTGCCAAACTGTCTCCAGTTTTCACATATGGGGGATTTTATAATAATAATAAATTACATTACATTTTAAGCATCTTTGAAAGCTCTTCTACATACACCACGCGCCAGCAGCACATCAATAGTTTGCCGTTGTTCGGTTTCACGGATTGGGGGATTATTCAACATGGACATGTGGCTTTTCCTTTTTGTTTTGCAATGTTGCGTAAAATTCATCACATTGATTTATGAAATGTATACTTGGCCGCATCTCGGCGACTTCACCCCAGTGCTGCTGCTAATGGGTGCTGATTTTTTTGGTCATATTCAGAACGATCAACTAATTCACAGGCGTAGTGTTAATAAACATCCATTATGGTTAACTTAAAGGACAACTGACACAATTTTTGTTTCCTACCTGATATCAGAAAACCGTTGAATAGCATCTAAAATACCCATAACATGCAGGCTGATATTTTTAGTCAAATGCAAAACACCAATCAAAATGAGTTAAAATGTCCGAAAACTACTTCAAAATGAACCTGGAAATGGCCAGTTTCAGAAGGTCCCGCCCCCAGTTCGTGACGTCACGCCAGGACGTCTTGCCTTCCTTGAGAATCTAAACAATGGCTTCAGATTCGAAGAAGATGCTTTCTTGTGACTCATCCACTTATGAATATGATTGAAATAGTTCTGAAGAGGAAAGCATACATGTTTACAATCGATTAAAGAAGTCCTTCCGGATCAATTCGAGCCGTCAGGACTCCAATGTAGCGCCCAGAAAATGCACAAGATGGCGCACAAGCTCCGTTGGGAATGAGCTGATTTGTCTGCTGGGAATTTGTGTCAACTAGTATCAAATAGTAGTCTTGGTGCAACACACAACGATTCACCATCGCATTATTTGTGTTTTCCTTCTAATTTCGCCATCTACACGGATCAACACGATGTTTTCAGACCAAACAAAGTACCCAAAATGCATTGTGTGTCGCTTTCTCGGTCAGGGGCGTTCCAGACGTGATGTCACGTCTGGAATCGTCACCAACTCGAAAAGTGAACTTCCTGAATATTCAGCATGAGTCTTAAAACGTAAAATCGAGCTATATGCGGTCAAATGCGCTCAGTAGAAGTCATTTGAAGTGATTTTACAAATTATGGACACAACTTGTCCGGAGGCGTCAGTTGTCCTTTAAGAGCGAACTGTAGGTATGTGCTAATCACCAGCTGAAATTCTGCCGAGGTAAAAAAGTTAACTGGAGGGGGGGTACTCTAATAATAATCAATAGGATCATTAATTCTAAAAAGAATCATTTGAGAAAGGTTTAGACCACAGGTGTCAAAGTCAAGGCCCAGCTCTGGCCCGCCACATCATTATATTCAGCCTACGAAAGCAAATGAAACTTGTGAAATTCCATGATGCTTTCTAAAGTGAAAAACAAAATTTCAAATTGTCGGATGTAAAACACAATTACAGTCACTATTCTTGACTTCAGATTTCAAAACTAGTCATTCAGGAAACCGTAAGTACAATGTTGCCTGCGGGGAAAAACATAAATTTGACACCCTTGATTTAAACGGTAGCTGAAATACGACAGAAAATTGTACATTTTCTTGCCATAACATTATCTATTTTCAATTCAATCATTTCAATACTAATTACAGGCTCTGCACAGATCAATGGCTGAATTTGATGCCTTCATGGGGGATGTGATCATAACGTCTTTCTTATTTCTTTTTCTTTCGTCTTTTCCCTTCAGGGGTCGCCACAGCAAATCAATGTCCTCCATCTATCCCGGTTTTGTGCATCCTCTTCTCTCACACCGAATATCATGTCCTCTTTGACCACATCCATAAACCTCCTCCTCGGTCTTCCTCTCGGTCTCCTGCCTGGCAGTTCAAGGCTCAGCATCCTTCTCCCGATATCGTCACTCTCTCTCCTCTGGACATGTCCAAACCATCTCAGTCTGACTTCCTCTCCAAAGCCTCTAATCTGAGTTGTCCCTCTAATGGACTCCTTCCTGATCCTATCCAACCTGGCCACTCCCAAAGAAAACCTCAACATCTTCAGCTCTGCTTCCTGTCTTTTCTTCAGTGGCACTGTCTCCAGTCCAAACATCATGGCTGGTCTCATCACGGTTTTATACACTTTTCCTTTCATCCTAGCTGAAACCCTCCTATCACACCACACCTGACATTTTTGTCCAGCCTGCCTGAACACGCTTCATCGTCTCTTTACCCACACTCTCCATTGCTCTGGACAGGAGAAAGTGTCCTTCAGTAGAAAAAGACGCTACAGCGCAGCGGAGTCAGAGCGAATAGGCGCAGCAGCAAAATACTGTTTTACAACACCGTTATTTAAACTATTGAAAAAGAGGTTTTATTTTTTTGTTTCATTCTGCAGTATGTACAGTTTTGCATCGTAAATACAAAAAAGCTGACTACATTGGAACGTATCTCCCGCAATTCGCGAGGTTTCACTGTATATAAATAAATAGACATGCACAACATTTCTGTGGTTGATGATCATAAATGATGTATTGTGAATACCATCACCCGCTCTGGACTCTTGACCACAGCAGACACAGTCTCTGCCAGTGGTGTGAGAAGGGACATGGAAGACACATTTAAGGCATCTTCCTCCTCGTCATCATCATCCTGGTCCCCGGACTGTTCCAGAACTCCATCAAACAGATCATTAATAACTGTTGAGTTAATGGAATGGTCAACATTCATTTCTATTTCCTTGTCTTCATTGTGATCTTTATGTTTGGAATTATTAGCAATTTCGTCTTTGTCTGGGTTGGCAACAGTTGTCATCGGACTTGATGCGGAGCCTGGGGAACAAACATGTAATTTGATACAGTGTGTAATTTGATAATCTAATATATATATATATATATATATATATATATATATATATATATATATATATATATATATATATATATATATATATATATATATATATACAGTAAAGTCTCGTTATATCGATATTCAAGGGAGTCCGCAAAAATATCGATATAACCGGGACTATCGATATATCCGACCCTGTTTGCATGTAATTTTCTCCGTGCGTGCATAGAAATAGTATCGATATAACCGGGACTATCGATATATCCGATATCGATATAACGAGACTTGACTGTATGTATGTATATATATATATATAAAATCTGAAAATAGTGTGAATACCTGGAGGACTGTCTTTTCCCCGGGTTTTTGTAGCCTCAATAGAAGGTGGATTTGGCTCATTTTTTGGCTCAAACAAGGCAATGTTGCTTTCCGCAGATTCGTCAAGCCTTTCCTAAATAAACAAAAAGAAAGAGAATTTTATCAGACCAACACAAAGTATGTCATTCATGCCTAAGTATCCATAAAAAAAGCGTATTTCAAAATATTCCATGAAAACCTCCCAGGAACGTAAAAGTTTTAATCAGGGATGAGAATGACAAATGAGAAAAAGGTCTGAAAAAAAAAGGCAAGCGTCTGGGGGCTCAGCGATTTTAGCAATTTAATAACCACAAAGCCATTATTTTCATCACTAAAATTTAACTGTACACACTTTTTGGCTTACACACTGTCTGGGAACCAATTAAGTTGAGGTCTCACTGTACAGATAAAGCACAATGTTTCAGAACAATAAAAATACCGTACCCATCTAAAACAGTTTTTAGTCCCAGCACTCTTGTTAATTTCCCTCGCTCGATCTTCATCCTTCTTTTCTAAGACTCATACCATCATACACAACGTCGCTTGAGTGAGCGCTATCTACCTCTGTCTCACGCGCCATTACCACCAGCTAACTGTCGAGTAACACTACGGCTTATGAAAACTGATGGGAAAAGCATGGCAAGGGTGAAACTCGATTTACCGCTAATCCGATGGTGTCATTATACAACATAACTCTGTTGTACAATCGAGTCATCTGCGCAAACATGTTATGTTTATGTCGCAAAACGCTAATTTTTACACTGCGAGGAGCTCAGGTACAGTACATGATAGACGTGCTTGTGCCAGCACTTGGATTCTAATGTAGAGGCCCCTCCCCTTCCCATACACACGGCAACCGAGACTCCGCGGAGGTACGGCCGGTGAGAGGGCAACAGGTAGAACACCGGCGACCCAGACCGACGCCCGCCCCCATGGCGTCCGAATCTGGTCGTTTGCAAGTCATTTAGCACCCAGTCTCTATTGAACATTTTGAATGGATTTTGACTTACGACCATTTTGACTTACGACCTTTTTGTCCGAACGGAACGCGGTCGTAAGTTTGCGTGTTACCTGTATACGGAAAGGTTTTAAAAATATGTAATTCGTTGAAGGTGTGCCTTATAGTCCCGTGCACCATTTAGACCAGAAAATATGGTACTCTCGCAAACATGCACGGACAGGCACACTATATTAAAAATGGAGGTTCAAACCTTTCGATCTGCGGTTTTCTTGGCTTCTGATCCTGCATCGATCATTTTCCACATATTATTCACCTGAGGCCGATTCCGAATCTGAGCCAGCTCGGTCTCACGTTCCTGAAAAAGAGAAATAATTGTGATTTTGACATCTGCTCTGATGATAAAGAGGATAATTACGATAACACACCGTGTTGACCTACCAGTTTTTGTTTCTGCATGAGATCAGCTGTGGTTGTTTTTGCTGCTTGGGCAACCATGACCCTGTTTTGCACAAGGCTATTGCTCGGTGACGCTAAATGATATAGTGTGGATTGCTGAATGCTTGGGCCTGCTGGGACGTTCATGCGCCCCTGGCATCTGTCTCCAAATCGATCCAACAAAGACTTTACCTGGACACCTTTTGCCATAGAACATACACAGTTAGTTACATACACCAATGGGGTAGATTTACAAACAATCATGGCGATATATACAGGCGGACTTTCATCTCCGATAAGTAGAGGTGCCACTGTATGCTTAGTTGCATGTTTGTACGTGCATTACGGCAAGCAGTCAAAGTAGGTCTTCGATTAGATTGGATTAACCTTTATTAGTCTCACAGTGGAGACATTCACTTCACTCACACATTAAATGTTATCTGCGGTGACAATCATAGACTGAAGGTTCAATTGAAGCTAATTGCGAATCAAACCAAAATTGTGATTTTTGCTCCCAAAAAATTGCTTTTTTAATCTTTTAAAAAGATGTAGCCGCAATAAGATAAGATACCTTTGTTAGTTTTCCAATGGAGAAACTCACAATTCACAGCAGAAAAGTTATCAAAGGAAGAGGAAAGTAAAAAGAAGGAGTAGCACACTTTGTCCAAATTGCGGCCCGAGGGCCAAATGCGTCCCATTGTCAATTTTCCTCCGGCCTGCAGCCTCCATCATAAAATCAATAACGTTTGGCCCGCATGGAGAATGAATGCATTGGGCAATAGCGCTGTTACCTGCGTATGCTAAGTGCCGCCATCTAGAGGCTCAATTAGGAACAGAAAATTAGTAGATTGACTGCATGAGCCCCCTCCAAGTTATTTTTCAGTTACATAAATATGAAGACGTTTTTTTTTTAAGTTTCACTTTGGAATAATATTTTTTTTTTTAATGTAATCAACATTTATAGTTAGTAATGTCATATTTTAAATGAGCCCTGCACTTGTCGATATGACCATTACGCTTTCGTTTCTTTGTTATTGTGCTTCAAAATTCGGTAAATATTTAACTGCCATGGGGATATATTGTTTTATGTTTCAAATGTAAGTTGCACCGAAGAGTACAATTACTTCTGTTGAACTCTTACAAAAAACGTTTGTGTGAAATAAAAGTGAAGTTAAGTGAATATTCAATTTCAAAGTATCAATGTCAATTCAAAGTTGATATGTGTTTCAAGTGAACCAAAACATGTGCTTAAAATAGCTGACATTTTAAATAATAAAGCAAGTGTGACACACTCGCTGAAATGTAAAGAACGTGCTCCAAAGTTGGCCCTCGCCTACATTTTGAACGCACCAAATCTGGCCCCCTTTGCAAAAACTTTGACACAACCCTGATGTAGAAGAACAAAGAACAAATAAGGATTCTACTTTACCGGGACCACCAACAGTTTTCTTTGTGGGAGTGCCAGCAGTGCCGGGCGTTGTAGGCTTGCCACAGGGCTGTGGTTTCCGTTGACCGGAGGCCAGATTGGCACCCCCGGAAACAGCATCGGTTGCCAGAGAGCTACGAAGCACTGATTGTGCAGATGGGGACTCCTTTGGTTCGGCTTCTGGTTGTCTTGAGGGTTTCTGGGGTCTTCTCACTGAAATAGGCGATGAGTTGGCTCCAGGAGGTTCAGTTTTATTTTGGTATTCACTCTTAACACAGGCAGTTGCTGCTGCCTGTGTTTGGGGTGTCTGTAGCCTTTTTTCGGAATTTAGTGTTGATTTGGTTGCAGGGGTGCAACTCGTCTGAGGGGTTGGCCTCGTTGCTGCCTGTTGATCAGAATAAAAATCGGATTTATCGGCCTTGTAGGCTTTGACTAAAAATATCAGCCTGTGTGTGTGTTTTGGGTATTTTAGATGCTATAAAACGTTTTTCTGATGTCAGTTAGGAAACAAAAAAATGGGGTCGGTTGTCCTTTAAGTCCGCCTTATAGTGCGGAAAAATACAGTAACTGGGTTAACATTATTGATAACTAGATTTTAATTTAATTGACCGGGTGCTTGAGCCTATCCCATGTCTTTGGGGATAAATTAAAGCACAGGTGTCAAACCCAAGCCCCGGGGGCCAAATCTGGCCGGCCACATAATTTTATTCGGCCCGCGAAAGCAAATCAAACTTGTGAAATTCCATGATGCTTGCTAAAATACAAACAAAAATGGCAAATTGGCCCATGTAAACCACAATACCAGTTATTATTTTTGACTTTGAATTTGAAAACTAGTTATTCATTAATTCTTTGTGCTCTCTCTATGTAATATGTGGAGGGAATTAAACATTATAATGGCGTTGCCAAATTCATAACGCCAAAAAAATATGACCAAAAAAATGATGTGGAGGGCCGGATTTGGCCCGCGGGCCTTGACTTTGACACCTGTGAATTAGAGTGTTGTATTCAAAGTCAAGTCAAAGTCAGCTTTATTGTCAAATATGCGAATATGCATGACATGCGGCACAGATGATTAACCTGCAATGAATG